>NC_034185.2:43379707-43645307 GCF_002021735.2 Oncorhynchus kisutch
GTCATCTATTAAAGTGACATAAGTGAGGTAACATCAATGCTAAGAAACTTACCAAGTTCTTCATTAATCAACTGCGAATGTAATTCTCAGGCTTTGTTGAGGTGATCGTGAATAATTCAATTTAGAGTAAGGCAGTAATGTATATAGGTGTGTTGCAGTGTTTCTCACAGAAATTTATTTTTTCAGCTCTGGATCTACTATTCAAAATGCTCACTTGCCCTTACATTTTCAGGCAATTAAGCACAAATGGTGAGGACCTTGCCAATGGTGTATATTGTGCAGTATTTACATTTACAGCGTGGCTGACTGATTGTTAATACTGTTATAGACGTATATTAATTAACTCCTTAGACTCATGGGAATTGACCTATAGGGAGAAATTTAAATGTTTCTTACAGAAGAAATATGGAATGCATAACCAAGATAGCAATTAAAAGGGAACAGTTTGGTTAGTTATTGGAAAATTATCACACTAAAGCTGAGGACACAAGACTGAATCCAAACATTACATTTTTTGTGCATTTTACTGTACTTTTCGCCGCATTTGTTGCTAACGAAATCTAAAAATACTCTGGATACATTCAGTTACATGATAAAAAAATATTATTGGAAAATTTGGGTTAGGTACAACATAAGACAAAAAAAATGACAAGTGAGAGATCTAATTGGTGTTCCCAAGTGGCTTCTCCAAAGTGTGCACAGTTCTGAAGTAATTTCAATGCACTTTTTATGACTCAAAGAAGAGTCTTCAACTATAAGGAGCTTTTTTTTCTTCTCTCCTAGCTGTGCCGTTGAGGAACTAGAGCACACACATATGTGTTTTTTTTGTTGGGAACACAGTCCTGCATCCCCGTCTTTACACAATTACTGTTGTTTACGCAATCCAAAACCGGTCCATTATAAATCGCAATCTGGGTCAGGTGGGCATAACGTGAAAGATTGTTCTATTGCCAAAATGACTAGCTAAATCATAAAATATGTACTCAACAGTGTTAGGTCTTCACAAGGCAATTCAGAGAAGGCGATAATCATTTTGGTGCGCATAGAATGGAGTCGTGTGCATTCAGATGCATGGTCCGCTGCAAGTTTATCACGATACAACAAATAGGCTCATTCTGTTCAGGACAACCCAGGGTATAATGCCATGTCATCTGTACATCAAACATGTAATATACATGTTGACACTATATTACTTGAGTTGATATGGTAATGTGAAGTAGACTCACAGGTGTTTGGCTTGGTTGTATGACATCAGAGTGGTATAATCATCCTCATAATTTATAGCCTTTCCCTCACTCAGACAACAAAACATTTGCTAAAGTTGCCCAATTATAGCGGGAGGGATGAAGGCAACTTCTTGTCGCGCGCGGTGCTCAAGTTCAGAACAACTGTCAGTCAAAACCCATACAGAGCTGTGAAGCTGAAATCCTGAGGAAATCCTGAGCTCTGACTCATGTATAGCATGTTACTGTACAGCCATTGTGTTTGAATTTAGGCTCTTAGCAATCTTTTTCCACACGTATATGGGTACGAATGTGAAGCGTTAAGACTTTCTGTATACAGTATTATCTCAGTTATTGCATTATCTACAACTATATTTAAGAGCATTTGTATTATATACTTTAAAATGTAAGGCCGAAAGCAAACTATTTTTTTCTCCCTGTTGAAGGCTCTGGAACACACCTTTTTGAAGTAAGAGGTGTTTAGCTGATTCTTATTTTAAACACTCAACCCCCCCAACCATAGTATTTACTGAATGCGGAGTATTAGAAGAGAAATGTAAGTCAAGTCTCAGATTGTCAGTTGTCATGAAAATGAGAGTAACAGAACTGAAATGTAAAACACTGTCTCAACTGTTCATGATAGTGAATTGCAACCATATAAATACTCGCATAGACATAAAAGGGATAGGTCAGTTACCATAGTAATTGTTTGCTGTTGATGTCTTCATGATGCCTTGACAGCAATATTATGCTGGTTGTTACGTGTCCAACCCTACTGAATAGTTACCCACATGAAGAGAACTAAGAAAGTCTAAACTAGACAAGTTTTTTGCACCTGTTATTTTCAGAAGGGAATAAAGATAAAAGCAACAAGAATAAAACGCACAACTATCTTAATATTTAATCTACCTTTAGGACTAAAATACACTTTTATTATAGGAGATTCATGTGCCATTGAACATTAGTTTTTAGTCCAGGAGTAGATTTTCTCTCTGTCTGGGGAAACTGGCCCTTATTATTTTTATATTTCCTCCTGGAAAATAAGTGGTGCAAGTGCTAAACAACTCTGGATGGCCAATGAAGTAGGTCTATTTAACAAATGAATTAATAATTATGTTATGAATTTAAGTTGCTTTCTTAATTGTAATTTTTGTGCCAAAATTGAAGTTTTTTTTTTTTTTACATTACTTTTAGCCCTTAGAGAGAAATATAAGGCATGCAATGCATATCCAATTAAGAGGCACTGCAAGCCTTGCGTGAAGCTGGTTGGCTTTTTCAATATGCCATGATCTGACCTATCGGTTGATTCCATGTCAGTGAATTGAAATTGAGTAATTGAATACAACTGCTCAACCTACACTACCATTTGGAAGGGAAGGTTGTTGGTTGGAGGAGGCATAGCAAACACTTGACTCCAGTAACAAGTAATTTAATCTCAAATCAATTACCTTTTTGTGGACTCCATTTAGAACTGTTCTGTTATTGTTATATACTGTTATTTCTTTACACAGTCTGATACAATTTGTTTTGTATACAATTTGTTGGGTTGTGTGGTGTCAAAGTATAGGGGCAAACAAGTGCAGGAAACAACTCTATCCAGAGTCCACAAAGTGGTATATTTTGTAACTACATTATCTGAAGTATTTTGTTTAGCCAAAAAGTATATTTATATTTTCCTAAATGTAGAGCACAACCATTCAAATACATGTTTAAAAGGATGCAAGACAAAAAAAACTGAAGTATTATTATTTTGGATGGTCAACCATTGTAGTGAGTAGATTGTAGTAGATTGTAGATTGTAGTGAGTCTTTTAAGGTATTGTATGGGAAAGGAATACCGTAACATGCAGTGCACTGTTTAAACAAAGGCAAAAAGAGCCGCGCTGGTGTCTACAAACCTTGATACCTTCTACTTGGACTTTATTTAAAAACCTGCAGACATGCAAGGATGGTAACTGTTTTTAGAATATGACCATGTAAAATCAAGAATCACCATTCTGTTGCTTTCCAAATGTTAGTGATTTGACAAAGTGCAAAGCTTTTTTACTTGTCAAAATATGTGTTTTGAATCCTATGACAGCCTGTGTAGTAGGCTAACTAATACCCCTTTCACACTATTGTGCACTCCCAAAGCAATTTGTGCTGGCTTCTCACATTGTCCTTTTCAGCAAGGTTCCAGCAACTAGTGGATGTGTAACTGGGCCAACTGAGTTTGGCTTGGCTCAGTAGTGTGAGGAAAAAACTAATGTAGGACCTGTTTGAATGCTTTCACTTAAACAACGCAATCTTATTTCTCTCCCTTCCTCAAAGTAATCACAGATGTGAGATGTTTGATTGGTAAAAGCAGTGGTGTTTAAGCTTTACTTTTACTTAACCAATTACATGTCAGTGATGGCCTCAGGGTTAGGGCGGAAAGAATTATGCATTTTCTATTGAAACGGCCTTGAGCTAGCCAACCTAAAGCCTACATAATTGTAACTCCGTTCAAGTGAAGTTTAATCTATAAAAAGAGTTCTTGATCCATCTCTCTACCTGTAATGACAATACATTCAAGTTGCACAGTAATATTTATTTTCAGAGTTTATCCTGTTTTGTAGACAAATATTTTGAATGTGATTGAAGTATTTTATATCATTATTTTATGCAACAAAATATAAACTACTACAAAAAAATGCACTGTCTTTGCATGATTCTTTTTGAGGAATTGATTCAGTTGGTTAGATTGGGCATCAAACACAGAACATCGAACACATATTGGAACATCATAGCAAGTCTGTCAAAATCCTGACAAAATATGAGTTTCTTTGATCACCAACTTATAACTATGGCTCGCTTTAAAATATGTTGGCTGGAATTGAAGCCTATTGTCATTGTACAGTGAAGTTGATATGTTAAAGTGTTAAGCAGCTGTATATTAGGCCAAGGACAATGTGCTTTCTGCCCTAGTCTTGTCATCTGTCGTCCTACCAACTAAAACTACCTGTTGATCAGAGTTTATGCCACCAGGGGGCAGTGTGTTAAAACACAAACTTTACCGACCATCGAAGTACATAAGGAAGCTGCAGCTTTGACTGAAGTGACAACCACAACAATGTCACATCCATGTCATTGGAAAACCTTCATACACAGTGGATTGTGAATTTGTCTGAAAGCTGTCTGTATGGGATCAATTTGTGAAGTTATTATTTATTTTTAAATGTTTTATTTTTACATTCCAAAATATATGTAAGATTGATTTGCAAACATTTACTAGATTAGAATGCTGAACTTTGACTGACTATTTAAACAATGACAGATGAGCAGTGCTGTTTTTTGGAATTGGCAACTTCAACACAAACAATAACCACTAAAGAATAACATTTCATAGAATTCATAATGTCCATGTGTTAGAAATTAGGACGGACTGTCCATGCCCACCATCTTGATTGTAGATCAGAGGTACAGTGCCAAATTTGTACTCCTATCGGGCATGTTTCTCAAGTTATTCCTTCTCTACTGTATAATGGTTCAATTATTTTCTGATCATTGTTTGTACATTATGTACAGTACATGCAACATTCCACTGCCGTAATTGGTACAGAATAGAGTTGGTAGGCTATACTTCAGTGTCAGACTCCTCACATCGCAGCCTGGATCCATAGACTAGATGTAACAAGTGGTGTAAAAATAACTGAAAGTCTTTTTTTGGGGAGTACCAGTACTTTACTATTTATATTTTTTACAACTTTTACTTCACTACATTCCTAAAGAAAATGATGTAGTTTTACTCCATACATTTTCGCTGACACTCAAAAGTACTCGTTACATTTTGAATGCTTTGCAGGATAGGATTTCTTTTATTTTATTACACACACAATGAGAACATCACTGGTCATCCTAACTGCCTCTGATCTGGGGGACTCAAACACTTAATTTGTAAATGATGTCTGAGTGTTGGCGCATGACCCATGGCTATCCATAAAATAAAATAAAAACTAGACAATGGTGCAGCCTGGTTTGCTTTATAAAAGGAATTTGACTTTTACTGCTGATACTTAACTATATTTGAGTAATTACATTTACATTTGATACTTACGTATATTTAAAACCAAGTACTTTTAGACAACGTATAACAAGAAGTCTAGCAACCCCACAGGTGGGTGTATAACGGGAACATCTAGCTACCCAAAGGTTGCGTGTTCGAATACCATCATGGACAACTTTAGCTAATTAGAAACTTTGCAACTACTTTTTAGCTACTTTGCAACTACTTAGCATGTTAGCTAACCCTTCCCCTAACTCCTAACCTTAACTGTAACCCTAAGAACAACCAATTGGAATTGGTAACATACATTTGAATTTGAGCAAATTTGTAACATAGTGTATGTTATGCAAATTCGTAAAATGTATAAATTGCAATTCGTAACATTTCATACGATATGGATGATGGACATCCACAAATGAATACATACCATACAAAACGTAACCTATAAATGGAGTGTCTCGGATTTATGTACAGAATAATATGAAATGCTGAATCTCCTTCATGGTATTGTATGTGTTAGGCTAGTAGGTGGTTGTGTTGTACTTACCAGTACCCAGTGTTGACGGGGTCCGACATGCCAATCAACCTGCTATCTGCCAATCACGGGAATGCCTGGAATGTTCTGATGTCGGGCATCCTGGCGGTTGGCGGAGTGGCGTGGAGGGGGTTTGGGCAGGGGGATGGAGCATTGGAACTTAAGACCAGGTTTAGCATTTGTTCTCTCTCTTACGTCTGGGCTTCACAAGAGAAGGTCACGATTGGCTTGTGGGTTATCTTTCATTTATTTGGCGTGGGCTACGGCAAAACAGTAGCCTGTGTAAAGTTGGTTTAATAAACCGTCAATTCGTAAACTCAACCCTCTGGCTGGACAATTGTTCCTTTATGATCTAGTCAGGTCATTACAGTATGTTTCTAATTAAGATTGGATCAAAAAGAGAGGGTCCTTGCCGGCTGTGGGAGCACAGTCCTTTCAATTCGCACTGACAGTCCTCCAACACCGTCACCACTTTAGTTACCTGAGTGGTGTTCTTGCATTTCAACTCCAGAGACTTGGCAAATTTGACTGGTCAGCAGTGAACGCAAGAAGTGTGGTCGCTGTGTTCGCTGTTGGTATTGCACTCTGGACTACTACACTTCCCAAAGCAAATGTTGTTTTCCAGCACCAGTCTTGCAGTCGTCATGATGAACCCTCTAAAAATAAACAAATAATTAACTCATCCAAGTACAAATAAATTATAATACTTGTTGGGGTATTTGGCGATATTCTTACCTGTGACATTGGTAACGCGCGACACATCTGCTGGTTGAGTGTCTTAAGGGTATTATAGACAACAACTCAGATCTTCTTCGTAGCAAAAAGCTCTCCCAGAACGATTTGGCATTCTTTTGACGAGAGTCGTTGATCTGTCCTGGAATGGATGTCTGTTTCAAGATGGAAGCAACCGCAGTGAGTTGGCTAACCAAGGGCAAATGTCCATTACGCGTGGCATCATTACGCGTGCCATTATGCATCTATTCCATTTTCTTTTTCAGACTCCTACGCTCATTATTGGAGACTTCACCCTGTAGCAGTGGCCTAAACCACCCGCTCCTCCCTAGTTCTCCAAATGGTATTCCAAAGCACATCTGAAATGTAAACTGCTCAAAAAAATAAAGGGAACACTTAAACAACACAATGTAACTCCAAGTCAATCACATTTCTGTGAAATCAAAATGTCCACTTAGGAAGCAACACTGATTGACAATAAATGTCACATGTTGTTGTGCAAATGGAATAGACAACAGGTGGAAATGATAGGCAATTAGCAAGACACCCCCATTAAAGGAGTGGTTCTGCAGGTGGTGATCACAGACCACTTCTCAGTTCCTATGCTTCCTGGCTGATGTTTTGGTCACTTTTGAATGCTGGCGGTGCTTTCACTCTAGTGGTAGCATGAGACGGAGTCTACAACCCACAAAAGTGGCTCAGGTAGTGCAGCTCATCCAGGATGGCACATCAATGCGAGCTGTGGCAAGAAGGTTTGCTGTGTCTGTCAGCGTTGTGTCCAGAGCATGGAGGCGCTACCAGGAGACAGGCCAGTACATCAGGAGACGTGGAGGAGGCCATAGGAGGGCAACAACTCAGCAGCAGGACCGCTACCTCTGCCTTTGTGCAAGGAGGAGCAGGAAGAGCACTGCCAGAGCCCTGCAAAATTACCTCCAGCAGGCCACAAATGTGCATGTGTCTGCTCAAACGGTCAGAAACAGACTCCATGAGGGTGGTATGAGGGCCTGACATCCACAGGTGGGGGTTGTGCTTACAGCCCAACACCGTGCAGGACGTTTGGCATTTGCCAGAGAACACCAAGATTGGCAAATCCGCCACTGGCGCCCTGGGCTCTTCACAGATGAAAGCAGGTTCACACTGAGCACATGACAGACGTGACGGTGTCTGGAGACGCCGTGGAGAACATTCTGCTGCCTGCAACATCCTCCAGCATGACCGGTTTGGTGGTGGGTCAGTCATGGTGTGGGGTGGCATTTCTTTATGGGACCGCACAGCCCTCCATGTGCTCGCCAGAGGTAGCCTGACTGCCATTAGGTACCGAGATGAGATCCTCAGACCCCTTGTGAGACCATATGCGGTTGGCCCTGGGTTCCTCCTAATGCAAGACAATGCTAGACCTCATGTGGCTGGAGTGTGTCAGCAGTTCCTGCAATAGGAAGGCATTGATGCTATGGACTGGCCCGCCCGTTCCCCAGACCTGAATCCAATTGAGCACATCTGGGACATCATGTCTCGCTCCATCCATGTCTCGCTCCATTGCACCACAGACTGTCCAGGAGTTGGCGGATGCTTTAGTCCAGGTCTGGGAGGAGATCCCTCAGGAGACCATCCGCCACCTCATCAGGAGCATGCCCAGGCGTTGTATGGAGGTAATACAGGCACGTGGAGGCCACACACACTACTGAGCCTCATTTTGACTTGTTTTAAGGACATTACATCAAAGTTGGATCAGCCTGTAGTGTGGTTTTCCACATGAATTTTGAGTGTGACTCCAAATCCAGACCTCCATGGGTTGATACATTTGATTTCCATTGATAATTTTTGTGTGATTTTGTTAGCACATTCAACTATGTAAAGAAAAAAGTATTTAATAAGAATATTTCATTCATTCAGATCTAGGATGTGTTATTTTAGTGTTCCCTTTATTTTTTGAGCAGTGTATATCCACATACTTCTGTTTGCAGAATGCATATGGATATGATTGTTGAGAAAAATATTTGCATCTACAAGTTGCAACTGCTCACAAACTTTGGCATCCTGCAAGCAATGCTCCTGGATGAAAAAGCACAAGCCAAACGCGGAGGAAATGGATGTCAACGTTTTGTTTTATGACCGGGGAATTTTAAGTGCCCCCCCTAGACCGAACTTAACTTAACGGAGAACCTTGAAGTATTTAGTAGGCTACTACAAAGCACGTGCTAAATTTGTCAGCAAACTGCCTCCTCAAGTTCCTGTTGACATGTTGTCTTTTGATGTCTTCTCACTTCAGAAGTAAAATCGTATTGTTTGTCTGTGTATTAACGAAATAGGCATTACACATCGTTTAGGGATGCAATTACCAATGCCATATGCTTTACATGCAATAATGGTATTATAACGATCATTTTCCTGAATTAAAAAAATATTTTAATTTATGGTTTTAGATTCATAGATTCATTTGCTGACAAATACTCAATATGTTGCAAAAAAAGGTTATTATACAGGATTTTTTTTAAAGCTATTGAAATCATAACAAACTACAGATTCTTCACCTTTCAGTAAAGAAATATATTCTTAATTCATAATAATAATTCTTGATTGGAAGTATGTATTTTCCCCAAAAATAATGGTCCTTGTTATTATTCAGAATAATTATTAGTAGAACTATTATGCTAAGTTTTACTAACAAAATACAAGAAGCCTCATATTGAGAGATTGTTTCAGACCTTCATAGAGGGCTCTAATGATACACAACTGGCTATTGGACCATATGAGAGGGAAGATAATGGGTCAACTCACAGCTGTGAAAACTGTCCTTAGGACATTTGCACATTTGTTGCCTCCTGTGCCTGGACCATACTGCTACTTTCACTTCGAAGTTACACCTGTTAGCTATATATGTGTTCAAACAATTTTAGGTTTTTCATTTGTATATATCATCATGTGAGTCCCATTGCAAACAACTATATTTTCATAATAAAAACAAATGCAATGACAACAACAATCATAAAAAACAAATGTTACATTTAGTCTTTCAGATCTTGCCTGATAGAACATAAGAAATTAGAAAACAATATTTAGTAGAATACTGTGTGTCTAATCAGTAATGGGATGTTTGCTTTTGAATAATAGACAGGCTGGTTCAGTGGGCAAGAAAGGTGAAGCGATAAAGCCAGTAACATGCTGACCAGACCGGACACGTCGCGTGCGTGAGTGTCGCAAAATAAATTTAGAAATCCATGTTATTCAATTATTGCACCCACACTAAGGGCTAAAATAGAACTCATTCTTATTTCTGCCGCAGATCGCACTGCAAGTCCTGCCTCTCCCATCTCCTCATTGGTTTATAGAAGCAGATACCCACGTGCCATCTCCTCATTGGTTATACCCACATGGGTGATTGAAAGACGAACTGTTTTGCCGGTAGTCTGGTAATACAATGAAAGTTTAGATGCAATCATCATATAAGTTAAACGATGAAAAAGCCTGGAAGGAGAGATGACTAGAAACAATTCGGTTGGCCGTTTTATGTGTGGATTAATTGTCAGAGTAGAGGTCCTTGTGCATTTCAGGTAAAATAACAACTCAATGTTTATATCCCAGGACAAATTAGCTAGCAACAGCAAGTTAGCTAAATAGGACAAATTAACGTTAGCTAGCCAGTGCAAGCTAACTAGCTAAATTGCCATACATGTTTAATGCTTTTCGACCTGTCCCCAAATTAATGTCATTGGTTCAGAGTTGTTTTGATATTTAAACCTGCGTGTCGTTATCGCGTTTGGTGGGGGGGGGCAAAATAAATGTATGCACGATAGCGCACGCGCGCAGCCTGTTTGGGTTTCGTGTAAGTGACAAAATGAGACCAACAGCTGTTTATTTTACGTTTAATTTGCTCTGTGTAAAGTTCCTATCTGATTTGGTGACACTTTTAATCTGATTACTGTGTAGGCCAAGTATTCTTGTGAGTACAGTCTAACAAGTATTGTTATTAGTCATTTTTACGCTGTACTTACAGCAGTAACCTTAAACTGTAATTACAATGCTACATTTTACTAACAGGAATAATTACACAGTAATTATAGCACGGTGAGTGTATTTGAGCTGTGTGACTATAGATTGGGGTGTCAATTTGGTTAGATGGCCATGACAGTATGAGGACCGGAGTAGGACTTTAGTTTGGACATTTGGGATAAAGCCCTGGGACAGGCACGTGCACAGATAGAGGCCTAACTGTGTCTGAGCACCTCACCCTTTGCCCTCCCAATCACCAAGTGACCCATTGGGTGGTGGTATAGGTCGCCGTCAAGTTCGCCACCCCCCACCCCATCCATTGGTTTCGCCTTTTGGTCTGCCCTGGATCTCGCTCACGATTGGTTGCGCCTGTTTCCTGGTCTGTCCACTGAGATTGCAAGCTCCCGGTATCCGATCATGCATGTCTTGCGATGTGTGTGTTAGGCAGGACCAGAATACCTAACCCAAGACCTCACCTAGCTATAGGTGTGTTTGTGTGAGACAAGCTACATACATTAAATATCAACAGTACTGCCACAGCAGCATAACATTTGATTAACACTTTATAACACTTGATTTACATCATCATCATCAAGATTCGGTCTGGTTGGCTGATACACGCAGCAGTGAGACTCAAAAAGAGAGGAGAGGAGCGGCTGCATCAACTATCCTCTGACCTAACGCCAAAATCTCTTCAGTATGGAGTTGCAGGTGTGTCAGCAGCAACAGAGTTAGTTGACTCTAGCTAACCACAATATACTACAATATCCACACAGGCCACTAGCCAGCCAGACATATATCATGGGTTATAATATTATACTATGAAGTTATTATTTAGAATAATTTAAGATAAAATAATTTTTACTCATTGTGATTTATCGAGCTGGCTAACTTGCAAATGTCCATCAATCATCAACATCAATAGCCCACCCTCTTTTACCGATCTCAATAATGTCTTTAGGAGGCAACTAAGTTAGCTTGCTTACAATTTGTGATGAGTAAGTATGTTGGTGCAATAAATATATAGGCATATTCAAAAAAAGAAAAATCACTACAGGGGCTGTTATGAATTTCTAGAAATGAATGCTTAAAGTAGAAGAAAAAAATTCAGGGAGGGGTACATTTTGAGCCCCTGCCCACTGCACAGCCCTGCCCTGGAATACTTGTCCTCAATCAGGGCATCAGTTTATAGTTTTAGCAAGGGTGGCACCCTTTGAGAACAGTGTCCTCATCACAGTAGAAACCTCTTCCAAAGCCCAACTGGGTGCAACCCAGGACAGCAGAAGAATGCCAGGTGATATGGCTGCTGACTGTAATGATCAATAACATGTCTTTATTGAACTATGGGCATTTTTTTTTTATGTAACCTTTATTTAACTTGGCAAGTCAATTAAGAACAAATTATTGTTTACACTGGGCCAATTGTGCGTCGCCCATATCCAATCACAGCTGGATATGATACAGCTCTTGCACTGAGACGCAGCGCCTCTTAGACTGCTGCGCCACAAGTTTGCAGTTCACCCCCATTCACACACGCATCCCCTAAGAACAATTTGACAATTGTCCCGATTACGTATTTCCTAAAAGAATTAAACTAATTTAGTAAATTTTTCATCAGAAGGAGTGTAACGCTTTTCTTTAATATGCAACTTTGCCAGGCTGCTTTTTATTTTATTTTACTAGGCAAGTCAGTTAAGAACAAATTCTTATTTACAGCCTGTGAACAGTGGGTTAACTGCCTTGTTCAGAGGTAGAACGACATATTTTTACCTTGTCAGCTCTGGGATTCGATCTAGCAAACTTTCAGTTACCGGCCCAACGCTCATTAGGCAACCTACCGCCTTTGCAAGTCAAAACAAACTGCTGCGCTGTGGTATAGGTATGGACATTAAAACCAGGGTATAGGCACAGACAGAACAATGAGGCAGATATTTCACCGGATGTATAAATGTGAAGCATCCGCTTGGCGTTTCCACTCACCATCAAATGTGATGGTGAGAAGAAGCCCAGTGGCCGGCAGTGAGAGAAGATAGATTTGTAGACTTTACCCTTTGCCAAACATTTTTTTTATAAATAAAACGTTCAGGAGTGCTAGGGTGAAACTAGTTTTTGCGTTCTCTTACGGAAATGTGCAAATACATGCTAGAACGCGCCAATATGATATCGCTAGCTCTTGCTTGGCTCTGCCCTCCTCCTAATTGTTCTGCCAACTATGACTCATTTGTTCCCGTTGGAAACTACAGGCTGTGGTCTATCTTTGTTAAAGGTCTATTGTCGCGTTCAAAACAACCGGGAACTCGGAAAAATATGAGGTCAAATCATGACGTCCGTGAACTTCAGGACGGAAAATCGGAGCTCCAGAAAAAGGATTTCAGAGTTGAATGACTGTTCAAAACTAGTTGTTTCCCAGTTGTTTTGAACGCTCGGAAGTCGTAGATTTCCAAGTTTCATGTTCCGAGTTCCCAGTTGTTTTGAACGTGGCATATATAGTCATGACACGAAAGCTCTCATTGGTAGGCAGACACGTCCATCAAATAACAGCCATGTCTAGATCATGGACCAGACAGAAGAAAGGTTTTAATCTGGTTGGGCTCATATACTGTAGGTGAAATATATATATATATATATATATATATATATATAGGATACGACATTCGATATGTTTTTTAAGCAGATAGTTTGTGACCCTACGTATTTCAAAGAGGAAGCAAGATGTTGAACGTTATTACACGCTGAACAATTGTCGGAACATTTCTACTGGTTGAACCCTTAACTGCGGGTTTTCCGAAACGAACTGTCGAACCCAAACCAGACTGGATGTGATTTAGCCCTATTCTGGTGGGCGACATTTGTAAATACGAGCCAAATGATGTCCGGAAAGTATTTCAAGGCTCATGAAGTCAGTTGCTGTATCAAATATTTCATATTTGGATTCAATATAATATTTTGGGTAAGTAAATCTGCTATATGACGTTTTCAGTGTCTGTCATGGCTTTATAGATTAGCCTACATCATATTGAAATGCTTTTCAACCTTGGCCTGCGTTTCACATATGGGGGAAAATGGGCAAGGAATTTGTATCATTAATGTTTACATAAAGTCTTACATCAACGGATGCAATAAATAACATAATTGATCGAATTGAAATCTGAATGCAGTGCACATTAGGTTATTGGTCGACCATTATTAACATTGAATAGGTGCTTTATGAGGAGACCAACATACGGGACACCAATAATAGCCGAATCGGTGGTAAATGCGGCAATGTTGAACTAAAAGAGTAGAATTATGGTCTATTTTGATAAACGCGGGATCCGGACCTAGATAAGCAGCTTTCCTCTTGCTGCTCGTTGTAATTCTAAGCATCCATTTGTGATTACGTCATAATGTCATTTTTTTGTCATTAAATTTGTAGGCCTACTGCTCATGGCACTCCTTAAATGAAATGCAAACTATAGCAGCTTACATCTGATAACATGCTCCCTCTATTGTTTCTATTTTGCAACATATTGGCATCACTGTGCATGACAATTATGTCAACATGCAGACTATTGAGAAAAATATCTACTTTATCTGATATTTAATCTTTATTTAACTAGGCAAGTCAGTTTTGAACAAATTCTTATTTACAATGACCGCCTACCAAAAGGCCTCCTGTGGGGACGGGGCCTGAAATAAAACATAAATACAATTTAAATATAGGACTAAACACACATCACAACAAGATAGACCTAAGACAACAGCATAGCAAGGCAGCAACACATGACAATACAACATGGTAGCAGCACAAAACATGGTACAAACATTATTGGGCACAGACAACAGCACAAAGGGCAAGAAGGTCAGTAAGAGTGTCCAAGGTTGAGTCTTTGAAAGAAGAGATTGAGATAAAACTGTCCATTTTGAGTGTTTGTTGCAGCTCGTTCCAGTCGCTAGCTGCAGCGAACTGAAAAGACCTTTGGGGACCTTTAACAGAATGTGACTGGCAGAATGGGTGTTGTATGTGGAGGATAAGGGCTGCAGTAGATATCTCAGATAGGGGGGGGAGTGAGGCCTAAGAGGGTTTTATAAATAAGCATCAACCAGTGGGTCTTGCGACGGGTATACGGAGATGACCAGTTTACAGAGGAGTATAGAGTGCAGTAATGTGTCCTATAAGGAGCATTGGTGGCAAATATGATGGCCGAATGGTAAAGAACACTGTTTAAGAGCACCCTTACCTATCATTCTATAAATGATGTCTCTGTAATCTAGCATGGGTAGGATGGTCATCTGAATCAGGGTTAGTTTCGCAGCTGGGGTGAAAGAGAAGCGATTGCGATAGAGGAAACCAAGTCTAGATTTAACTTAAGCCTGCAACTTTGATATGTGCAGAGAGAAGGACAGTGTACCGTCTAGCCAGGGGCGGCAGGGTAGCCTAGTGGTTAGAGCGTTGGAAACGGAAGGTTGCAAGCTGACCAGGTACAAATCTGTCGTTCTGCCCCTGAACTGGCAGTTAACCCACTGTTCCTAGGCCGTCATTGAAAATAAGAATTTGTTCTTAACTGACTTGCCTAGTTAAATAAAGGTAAAATAAAATAAATACTCCCAAGCTCTAAACCCTCAAGAGGTTGTAATAACACCTGTGGGACGATGGGCATTCTTCTTACTAAACCACATTACCTTTGTTTTGGAGGTGTTCAGAACAAGGTTAAGGATACAGTGTTTCCTTCTGGCCGTACATCTATCAATTGCCAGTAGGCTGTAGAATGCATGAACTGAGGCCTTGCCTCCAAATCTGTGAAAATTAATGGCATTCTCCATTGAACCCTTTAGCCATACTGCATACATAGGGGCCTATATGTAATTATAGCCTAGAGTAGATATACACTCACCGGTCAGTTTTTTAGGTACACCACCCCGCTCATGAAAATTGATTGCTCCTCTTAGAATGATGAAGAAAAAAAAAGTCAGCGGCAGTCTTGTGGGCGAAAACAGCATGTGGTCGAAGGAGAATTGCAAGCTAGTCCAAGCTAACAGCCGGGCCACAAACAGACAAATAACAGTTCTGCACAGTGGTGTGCAGAATTGCATCTCAGAATGCACAACTCTTCGATCCTTGTCACAGATGGGCAATTGCAGCAGATGACCACACTGGGTTCCATTCCTATCAGCTAAAAACAAGAAGAAGGGGCTCCAGTGGGCACGCAATCACCAACACTGGACAATTGAGGAGTGGAAAAACATTGCCTGGTCCTATGAATCATGGTTCCGGTTGCGTCATGCATCTGATGGCAGAGTCAGGATTTGGCCTAAGCAGCCTCAGTCCATGGACCCATCCTGCCTAGTGTCAACGGTACAGGCTAGTGGCGGTGGTGTACCACTGTCCAGCATGGACCAACATCCCTGTGGAACGTTTCTGACTTGTAGAATCCATGCCCCAAAGAATTCAGGCTGATCTGGAGGCAAAGGGGGTACGACCCGGTACTAGATGGGTGTACCTAATAAACTGGCAGATGAGTGTAGGTAGGCTACAGTGTAACTGAAGTCTAGGTAGGTTTACTTGTTCCACGTACATGTTTGTGACATGCACAAATGTCAAGGATTTTGTTGAGTTTACAAATGTAATGTTAACATGTAATTACTCAAGTTGTAGCCTAAGTAGTCTACTGTCACAATACTGTATTATCATATTAATATTTATCTCTACAATCATTTCATTGTGCCTGCCTACCATGGAGGCAGGTTGCCTAGTTGGACCAGTAGCTGGAAGGTTGCTGTTTCAAGCCTCGGGCCAGGCGTAAACTGGCCAGTACTGGCAGGTACCATCAACTGCATTTGTGCATCTGAGCAAGGCATTTACACTTAAACTGCTCTCCATCCAGAAGAGCTGCTCCATGGCTGACACTGCACCTTTCAACGTGTGTATATACAGCACAGTATATGGGGGCAGGTTGAGATATACAGTATACAAATGTCTGTTTCTTGTGAAATTGACAATAGTGTATCTATTCTATTCGAATCTATACTAAGGGACATTTAAAGTGGGACCCCAAATTCATGATTGCAAATTGCCTTCACTGAAGTGACAATAGGTCGAGTGGCACTAAAGGATAAGGGGGCATGAATTACATCTATATCCAAAATAGATAGGGTATCTTTGTACATACAAATGTATTGAAGTTGTAACACATTATATAATATTCGCCATCAATACACTCCAAAAAGACCAGAAAACAAATGCAGATATGGTGCATGCAACGTGTTTCGACTATGTCTTCTGAAGTGAACCATTAAATATCAGATTGATTGTTTGAGTCATACAGTATAACCTGGTATATAGTCTGTGATATCTGTTGACACAGTGCTTCCCATAGTCTACAATTTGTTGCCATTGTAAGATGTTCCCGTGCTGATTGATAGGTTAGATTATACATTCAGTAGACTACTGATGGAATCCTTGTCTTATAAAACAACAAAAAATCATATTAATAATTTTGGGATAATTATTTATTTTCATATACGGTAGATCCTCACATCTTGTACAGCATAACTTGACAGGTGAAGTGAACTTCAGGTTAAATGTACAGTACGGCGCTCTAAAACACTGAGGCAAATCTAATTGTTACGGATGGATGTGCACTATATTAATTCAAGTATATATGACTTCTGTTGTAAGGATGTAGATCCATTGATATAAAACCTATAGGCAGGTTCATTGGACACAATTAAGCCTAGTCCTGGACTAAAAAGCCCTTTCTATTTGGCGATTCTGAGCCAGTGTCCTGAAAATAAGCCTCTTGGACTAATAATCATTTTCAATGGACAATCTCAATTTCAATATGGTTTTTAAGCCAGCACTGGGCTTAATCTGTATCATGGAAACTGGCACTTAGTGCTCTTTAGTCCAGAACTAGTCAAGGCCTAATCTAGCCTGGTCTAAGATCTGTTTGTGCTGTTTTCCCAACTCTTGTGGTCATCGTCATATCAAAAAAGTGTCTTTATATAATTTAATTGCAGAGTCATTTATTTGACCATTTTACCATCTTGAGGGCAGGGAAGAGCTACAGGCAAGTGTAAGGCTTAGGTTTGAGGGCCATGTCATACTTACAATGTTATAATTTAAGATACATGGCACACAGATGACCTGTTCTTAAATCAAAGCACTGAAAGAGCAAACTGTATCTCTGCAGAAAACTTGTGCTTCCTTTTTTATGCTTTCAAATTGCTTTTAAAGATTCATCCTAGTGTAGGAGGCCCTAGTGTCGTAGGAGGCCCTAGAAAGCCTCCGACTCTAGGGCCATGTACATTTCAGGGTTTGTCCTGGATACTGTGACGACTATTAAGTAACATAAACAGTGGTTCAGTCCATGTGCTTTAGCACAAGATGATAACCCAGTTAATGAAATGCCTGTACAGTTTCTCCCTCATCAATAGCTTTTACGGGTATCGCATTGATGGAAATGCAGGAGGCTATTGTGCTGTAGTATTTTTGCTCACATTATTTCAGGGTTATATAATTTTGCGTTAGTCCATAGTCCATAGAGTTATGGCAGTTCTAAATTCTTGGGCCCAATAAATTGAGGAATCCTCCTACATAACAGCAATAATTGGTTGATGCTAACCCCAACAATATTCAGTACAGCATACCTGTGCACATTTTTCATGACTTAATGGTTGATTAATGGTGGAATAACTTTCCTCAACCACAACTCAGTAGATAAGCCAGAGAGGATGTCTCTAGTTTTATGTTAATAAGTCTAAAAGTCTAAAAGTCTAAAAAAAAGTCATATCTAAAATACTTTCTCTCTCTCTCGTGGTTCACAGTTACTTGGAGTGGCGTTCCTTGGAATAGGGCTTTGGGCATGGAGCGAGAAGGTGAGTCCAGCTGAGATCCCTGGGTGTCCTGTATCCTCTAGATAACTAATGATCTGCTAGCTGACTGCTCAAAGAATTCGAAACACATTGCAAGTGTCTGCAGGTATAGTGCATTATGATGCAGTTATAATGCATTGTAAGACTTTTTGAGCATAATGTCTTATAATTATTTAATAATGATCCAGACTAAATACCAGCCAATTTGAGTCAATATAAGCCTGTTTATAACACATTATAAAGGCTCATATACATGCTTATAACAAGTTATAAAGCATTATGCTTGCAGGCTTTAAGTGTTACAGAAGAGATCCTAGTGTTATTTATTATTTCTGTTCTACCAATAAAGAAGTATCATATGCCATGGTAATAGATCACAGGTTTATAAGTCTATGACGAGACTGACCCATGTTAAAGAGTATTCCACATCCACCTGCCCTGCATGCAATAATTTCTGTCAAAAAAAGTGAAAACACTGGAGTTTTCCTGTGGGAAGCGTGACTACACAATAGCTCCTGAATTGATTGGACATTCACAGGTTCATTTGTATTTATTAGGGATAACTCATATTTCCAAGCTGTCATGCATATATGTGTGTGCGTGTACATATCCTGGTGTGGATGTGTGCGTGCATGCATGTATATGTTTATTTATTTATTTAACTAGGCAAGCCAGTTAAGAACAAATTCCTATTTACAATGACGGCCTCCCCCGACCACCCAGATGACACTGGGCCAATTGTGCTCCGCCTTATGGGACTCCCAGTCACGGCCGGATGTGATTCAGCCTGGAGTTGAACTAGGGACTGTGCCACTCGGGAGCCCAAAATGCTTGTGTCTTTGTCGTGAGAGTCCTAGAGTGGAATCATTTTTGTATGTCCAATAAGGTCTCCATTGCTCAAGCTCCATGTTTCAAACTCTTTAAAACAGTTGACATGATTGACTATGAATAAATAACATGACTAATTGACTCTTCATGAGTCAATTATATCTAGTGATATCTATCTCTCTCTCTCTCTCTCTCTCGCTCGCTCTCTCTCCAGGGTGTGCTCTCCAACATCTCGTCCATCACAGACCTGGGGGGCTTTGACCCCGTCTGGCTCTTCCTGGTGGTGGGAGGAGTTATGTTTATCCTTGGCTTTGCCGGCTGCATCGGAGCACTGAGGGAGAACTCTTTCCTTCTCAAGTTTGTATGTTCCCCTTTTTATTCAAGACCATTATATTTTACATTGATCTGACATAACATTGGAAGTATTTTTCCTCCCCTTGTCAATACTTAACCCTACCAAGCAATTATACAGTTGAAGTCGGACGTTTACATCCACTTAGGTTAGAGTCATTAAAACTAGTTTTTCAACCACTCCACAAATTTCTTGTTAACAAACTATAGTTTTGGCAAGTCGGTTAGGACATCTACTTTGTGCATGACACAAGTAATTTTTCCAACAATTGTTTACAGACAGATTATTTCACTTATAATTCACTGTATCACAATTTCAGTTGGTTAGAATTTTACATACACTAATTTGACTGTGCTTTTAACCTGTCTAGGACTGGGGTTCCGCCTCCCAACAGCCAGTGAAAGTGCAGGTCGCCAAATTCAAAACAACAGAAATCTCATAATTAAAATTCCTCAAGCATACAAGTATTTTACACCATTTTAAAGATAAAATTCTCGTTAATCCAGCCACAGTGTCTGATTTAAAAAAGGATTTAAAGCGAAAGCATCACAAACGATTGTTAGGTCACCACCAAGTCACAGAAAAACACAGCCATTTTTTCCAGCCAAAGAGAGGAGTCACAACAAGCAGAAATAGAGATACAATTAATCACTAACCTTTGATGATCTTCAGCAGATGACACTCACAGGACTTCATGTTACACACTACATGTATGTTTTGTTTGATAAAGTTCATATTTATATAAAAAAATCTGAGTTTACATTTGCGCAATACATTCAGTAGTTCTAAAATATGTGGTGATATTGCAGAGAGCCACATCAATTTACAGAAGTACTCAAAATAAACATTGATAAAAATACGACTATTATACATGGAACTTTCGATAAACTTCTCCTTAATGCAACCGCTGTGTCAGATTTCCAAAAAACTTTAAGGAGAATGCAAACCATGCAATAATCTGAGTACAGCCTTTAAACAACAAAGCAGCCAAAAAGATACCCGCCATATTGGGTAGTCAACATTACTCAGAAATAGCATTTTAAATATTCACTTACCTTTGATGATCTTCATCAGAATGCACTCCCAGGAACCCCAGTTCCACCATAAATGTTTGATTTGTTCGATAATGTCCATCAGTTATGTCCAAATATCTTCTTTTGTTCGGGCGTTTGGTAAACAAATCCAAAAGCGCGTTCAGGTCTGGCCATTACAGCCCGTAGAAACATGCCAAACTAAGTATGGATTAAATCTTTAGGATGTTTTTAACATAAAACTTCATTAATGTTCCAACCGGACAATTCCTTTGTCTGTACAAATGAAGTGGAACGTAGCTACCTTTCACGTGAGCGCGCCAGACCGAGGCTGTGGAACTCTGCCAGACCACTCACTCAAAGAGGCCTCAAATTATATCAAAAGCCCCTCCTTTAGAGTAGAATCCTCAAAACAGTTTATAAATACTGTTGACATCTAGTGGAAGCCTTGGGAAGTGAAACATAACTCATATCACCCTGTATCTTCAATGGGGGCTGAGTTGAAAAACTATAAACCTCAGATTTCCCACTTCCTGGTTGGATTTTTCTCAGCTTTTTGCCTGCCATATGAGTTATGTTATACTCACAGACATCATTCAAACAGTTTTAGAAACTTCAGAGTTTTCTATCCAATACGAATAAAAATATGCATATATTAGCATCTGGGACAGAGTAGGAGGCAGTTCAATCTGGGCACGCTATTCATCCAAAAGTGAAAATGCTGCCCCCTATCCCAAAAAGGTTGAACAGCTTGGAAAATTCCAGAAAATTATGTCATGGCTTTAGAAGCTTCTGATAGGCTAATTGACATCATTTGAGTCAATTGGAGGTGTACCTGTGGATTTATTTCAAGGCTTACCTTCAAACTCAATGCCTCTTTGCAGTCTGATTAAACAAAAATATAACCTTTTGGCCATAATGGCCATTGTTATGTTTGGAGGAAAAAGGGGGAGACTTACAAGCCAAAGAACACCTTTCCAACCGTGAAGCACAGGGGTGGCAGCATCTTGTTGTGTGGATGCTTTGCTGCAGGAGGGACTGGTGCACTTCACAAAATAGATGGCATCATGAGTGGGGGAAATTATGTGGATTTTTTTGAGGCAACATCTCAAGACATCGGTCAGGAAGTTAAAGCTTGCTCACAAATGGGTCTTCCAAATGGACAATGACCCCAAGCATACTTCCAAAGTTGCTGCAAAATGGCTTAAGGACAACAAAGTCAAGGTATTGGAGTGGCCATCACAAAGCCCTGACCTCAATCCCATAGAAAATGTGTGAGCAGAACTGAAAAAGTGTGTGCGAGCAAGGAAGCCTACAAACCTGACTCAGTTACACCAGCTCTGTCAGGAGGAATGGGCCAAAAATTCAACCAACTTATTGTGCGAAGCTTGTGGAAGGCTACCCGATAGGTTTGACCCAAGTTAAATAATTTAATGGTAATGCTTCTAAATACTCATTGAGTGTATGTAAACTGCTGACCCACTGGGAATGTGATGAAAGAAATAAATGCTGAAATAAATCATTCTCTCTACTATTATTCTGACATTTCACATTCTTAAAGTAAAGTGGTGATCCTAACGGACCTAAGACAGGGAATTTTTACTAGGATTAAAATGTCAGGAATTGTGAAAAACTGAGTTTAAATGTATTTGGCTTAGGTGTATGTAAACTTCCGACTTCAACTGTAGGTCCACTACAATGTGTGTACTAAACCAGAGCACACAGCTTTACGGAGCAGGTGTGTGTTTTTGTTTTGTTTGGACTGGTGAATTATTGCTCTCAAGTATGTCTTTAATGATGTATTTTATTACAATGTGATGTCTTTTATGAATTCATGGTTAGGTCAGTTTGTTTAAGGACGTTTTTTAACATCTTTTTAACAACCAGAAAAGGATGTCTTTATCAGGTCGTAATATGGTTGAACAGATATCAACCAAAATCTTTACCATGACTTCTTGATGTCGTCACGAAAGAGACCTTGGGTAACAGGTCTTAATGTTTATAACTCTTTACCTTTCGTTAGTCTTATTCCAAACGTTGTCATATTCTTGGTTATTTTCATGAACTCTAGCATAAATTATGAATCAGCGATATACAAATTGGCTTAATTATTTCTTTACTAACTAACTTAGTCAATCACAGAAATACATAACAAACAAACAGTAGATATTGGTTACTAACACAATGCATTGATAACATGATAGAAAAGTCCCTAGTGAGCTAAGCCGATATGACGGCTTGGGAGACAAAAGAAAAGGGGTGGGGACTGAGAAAGCGGGAGAACAGAATGGATAACTACACTCATAGGAATTGCTAATACTTTACATGAATGACCGCTCATTCTAAAATAAATAGGAATTTACATATTTACGAGTGTATGTCTTGCTGTCTTTCTTTGTGGTCGCCGGTCCATCTGCTGGAGAGAGTGAACAGAAAAGTCTCTGGTTGTGTTTCCCTGAAGATCAAAGTCATAGGTGGTTAGTATAGATACCATTTGGGAATGTTAGAATAGATGTTGTTCTGCGTTGTCGCTATTCTCGTTCTAGGTTTATGTCATTTCTAGCTGCAGACTAGTAATTAGTTTGTCTAGAATTTCTCACTTATTCTGTAGTGATCAATAGTCTCAGAGTTGAACCATTTCCAGCCGTGTAGCCAGCCGTGTGGTATGGGCTTCTGGTCTTGTAGTTTTAACCAATTTCACACATAGTTTCAGCTGCATGTTTTCTAGTCTAATGTGAATTTCATCAGGAGTGGGTTTTATACACTTCAGAGAAAAGGGTGGTCCATGATGCCGACGTAATGTCTATGCTCACGTGGGCGTGGCCATTGATGTGGTTAACTATATGGAAACCTATATTTTCTTATTTAGAAGGTTTACATCATTACATCAATACATTACATCTTTCCACAAATAGTTTAATGTTTAATCACGTTTCACAATATTTAGATGTAAACCTGACAGCCGGGAAATGTACACTAGGAGATACAGTTATGTGTGTTTCCTGTCCTTCATCAAATGAAACAACTTTGTTCATTAAATACCCGTGGACCATTCCCATATTTCTCAAAACTAGAAATACAGTTTAATCCTCCAATTTTGGGGATTAGGAGTTGAACAAAGATAAACTCTTTGTTCCACTGTGAAATCCCCTCTCGCCATACTGCATGTCCAAAGGTGGAGAGGGTTCCTTCCAGGTATTTACGACCTGTCGTTTAAGTCATGAAACTGTGGAGGGAGGGGGGGGGGGGGCTATGATCCTCCCCCCAGGGCACGTCATGACACAAATCAGGGAAAGACATATTTTGTTTGTAATCTGGTCAGATTACAACCAGTTAAAGGACATGTTTTTCTGGTTGCTATAATGACGTTTAGCACTGTTGGGAGATTTGGAAAGCCATAGGCAATCAGTCAACAATATAATAATACTTTTATTATAAATATTGATAAGTGATTAGAAAGGTTCAGAATTTATGTGAAACATCACAGCACAGTTGAAAAATATATGGCACATGGAAATCATAAGTGTGGTTTACATAGATAGGTGGGATGGACTGAGAGTAGCTGAGGGGTGGGTTATAAAGCTCATATTCTATAATAGTTATGACTGAAAACACAATATATAATGTATACAGAATGTTTTTAATTATATCCAGATTTTTTTTTACATTTGAAAATAATAAAAATACATTTACAAAAGCTCCTATCGCAACCAGTATACAACCTGCTCATTAACTTCTTATGGCAGGAGGCAGTATTGAGTAGCTTGGATGAATAAGGTGCCCAGAGTAAACTGCCTGCTACTCAGTCCCAGAAGCTAGGATATGCATATTATTAGTATATTTGGGTAGAAAACACTCTGGAGTTTCTAAAACTGTTTGAATGATGTCTGTGAGTATAACAGAACACATATGGCAGGCAAAAACCTGAGGAAAATCCAACCAGGAAGTGGGAAACTTGAGGTTTGTCGTTTTTCAACTCTTGGCCTATCGAATACACAGTGGGATATTGGTCATATAGCACTTCCTAAGGCTTCCACTAGATGTCAACAGTCTTTAGAACCTTGTTTGATGCTTCTACTGTGAAGTGGGGGCGAATGAGAGGGTAATGAGTCAGAGGTCTGGCAGAGAGCCACGAGCTCAGTCTCGTGAGCTCTGTTCCATTGCATTTCTACAGACATAGGTATTCTCTGGTTGGAACATTATTGAAGATTTATGTTAAAAACATCCTAAAGATTGTTTCTATACTTCGTTTGACATGCTTCTATGAACTGTAATATAACTTTTTGGACTTTTCGTCCGTACATTCTGCTGGACTTGCAAGCGCGTTGTGAGATTGGATTTGTTTACCAAACTCGCTAACAAAAGTAGTATTTGGACATAAATTGTGAACTTTATCGAACAAATCAAACATTTATTATGGAACTAGGATTCCTGGGAGGGCATTCTGATGAAGATTATCAAAGGTAAGTGAATATTTATAATGCCTATTTCTGACTTCTGTTGACTACACAACATGGCGGATATCTGTTTGGCTTGTTTTGGTCTCTGAGTGCTGTACTCAGATTATTGCATGGTTTGCTTTTTCGGTAAAGATTTTTTTTAATCTGACACGCGGTTGCATTAAGGAGAAGTTTATCTAAAGTTCCATGTATAACACTTGTATTTTCATCAACATTTATGATGAGTATTTCTGTAAATTGATGTGGCTCTCTGCAAAATCACCGGATGTTTTTGGAACTACTGAACATAACGCGCCAATGTATACTGAGATGTTTTGATATAAATATGAACTTTATTGAACAAAACATACATGTATTGTGTAACACGAAGAGTGTGAGTGTCATCTGATGAAGATCATCAAAGGTTAGTGATTAATTTATCTCTATTTCTGCTTTTTGTGACTCCTCTCTTTGGCTGGAAAAATGGCTGTGTTTTTCTATGTATAAGCACTCACCTAACATAATCGTTTGTGGTACCTTTCACCGTAAAGCCTATTTGAAATCGGACACTGTGGTGGGATTAACAAGAAGTGTATCTTTTAAAATGGTGTGAAATAATTGTATGTTTGAGGAATTTTAATTATGAGATTTCTGTTGTTTGGCGCCCTTCGGCTGTTGTCATATCGATCCCGTTAGCGGGATCTCAGCCATAAGATTTTTTAAAGTGATTTGAACCAATTTTTCTTGCTGGGTATTCCATATTAAGTGTTGGCCAATGTCACTCTGTTCCAGTTCTCTGTGTTCCTGGGGATCATATTCTTCCTGGAGCTGACAGCTGGAGTCTTGGCCTTCGTCTTCAAGGACTGGATAAAGGACCAGCTCAACTTCTTCATTAACAACAACATCCGGGCGTACCGGGATGACATTGACCTACAGAATCTCATAGATTTCACCCAAGAATACGTAAGAGCAGTTATCTTTTCACAACTGTCTTTCTGTGTGATAAGATTAATAATTTACTGGTGCACCCAGTGGTGTATTTGGGGCTATACGCAGGTACAGTGCCTTTGGAAAGTGTTCAGAATCCTTTACTTTTTCCACATTTTGACACTTTACAGGCTTATTCTAAAATAGATATTTTTTTTAATAAAAAATAATTCCCTCATCAATCTACACACTAACCCATAATGACAAATAAAAAAGTTGTTTATACATTTTTGAAAATGAATAAAAAATGTAATACTGAAATATCACATTTACATACAGTTGAAGTCGGCAGTTTACATACACTTAGGTTGGAGTCATTAAAACTCGTTTTTCCACCACTCCACAAATTTCTTGTTAACAAACTATAGTTTTCGCAAGTCAGTGAGGACATCAACTTTGTGCATGACACAAATAATTTTTCCAACAATTGTTTACAGAAAGATTATTTCACTTATAATTCACTGTATCACAATTCCAGTGGGTCAGAAGTTTACATACACTAAGTTGACTGTGCCTTTAAACAGCTTGGAAAATTCCAGAAAATTATGTAATGGCTTTAGAAGCTTCTGATAGGCTAATTGACATCATTTGAGTCAATTGGAGGTGTACCCGTGGATTTATTTCAAGGCCTACCTTCAAACAGTGCCTCTTTGCTTGACATCATGGAGATATCAGCTAAGACTTCAGAAAAAAATTGCAGACCTCCACTAGTCTGGTTCATCCTTGGGAGCAATTTCCAAACGTCTGAAGGTACCACGTTCATCTGTACAAACAAGAGTATACAAGTATAAACACCATGGGACCATGCAGCCGTCATACTGCTCAGGAAGGAGATGCGTTCTGTCTCCTAGAGATGAATGTACTTTGGTGAAAAAGTGCAAATCAATCCCAGAACAACAGCAAAGGACGTTGTGAAGATGCTGGAGGAAACAGGTACAAAAGTATTTATTCACAGTAAAACGAGTCCAATATCGACATAACCTGAAAGGCCACTCAGCAAGGAAGAAGCCACTGCTCCAAAACCGGCATAAAAAAGACAGACTACGATTTGCAACTGACATGGGGACAAAGATCGTACTTTTTGGAGAAATGTCCTCTGGTATGATGAAACAAAAATATAACTATTTGGCCATAATGACCATTGTTATGTTTGGAGGTAAAAGGGGGAGGCTTGCAAGCCGAAGAACACCATCCCAACCGTGAAGCACGGGGTGGCAGCATCATGTTGTGGGGGTGCTTTGCTGCAGGAGGGACTGGTGCACTTCAAAAGATACATGGCATCATGAGGGAGGAAAATGATGTGGATATATTGAAGCAACATCTCTGACATCAGTTAAAACTTGGTCGCAAATGGGTCTTCCAAATGGACAATGACCCCAAGCATACTTCCAAAGTTGTGGCCAAATGGCTTAAGGACAACCAAGTCAAGGTATTGGAGTGGCCATCTCAAAGCCCTGACCTCAATCCTATACAAAATTTGTGGGCAGAACTGAAAAGTCGTGTGCGAGCAAGGAGGCCTACAAACCTGACTCAGTTACACCAGCTCTGTCAGGAGGAATGGGCCAAAATTCACCCAACTTATTGTGGGACACTTGTGGAAGGCTACCCGATAGGTTTGACCCAATTTAAACAATTTAAAGGCAATGCTACCAAATACTAATTGAGTGTATGTAAATGTCTGACCCACTGGGAATGTGGTGAAAGAAATAACATCTGAAATAAATCATTCTCTTTTATTTAGACATTTCACATTCTTAAAATAAAGTGGTGATCCTAACGGACCTAAGACAGGGAATTTTTACTAGTATTAAATGTCAGGAATTGTGAAAAACTGAGTTTAAATGCATTTGGCTAAGGTGTATCTCTCAGTAAACTTCCGACTTCAACTGTAAGTATTCAGACCCTTTACTCAGTACTTTGTTGAAGCATATTCTGAGGTCCTGAGCACTCTGGAACAAGTTCCTGGACATTTCTGGGGGGAATGCCCCTAGTCCTCACCCTTCGATCCAAAAGGTCCCAGACTTGCTCAATGGGATTGAGATCTGGGCTCTTCACTGGCCATGGCAGAACACATTCCTGTCTTGCAGGAAATCACACAAAGAACGAGCAGTATGGCTGGTGGCATTGTCATGCTGGAGGGTCATGTTAGGATGAGCCCGTAGGAAGTGTACCACATGAGGGAGGAGGATGTCTTCCCTGTAACGCGTTGAGATTGCCTGCAATGACAACAAGCTCAGTCCGATGATACTGTGACACACCACCCCAGACCATGACGGATCCTCCAAATCGATCCCGCCCCAGAGTACAGGCCTCGGTGTAACGCTCATTCCTTCAACTATAAACGCGAATCCGACCATCACACCTGGTGAGACAAAACCGCGACTCGTCAGAGAAGATCACTTTTTGCCAGCCCTGTCTGGTCCAGCAACGGTGGGTTTGTACCCATAGGCGACGTTGTTGCCGGTGATGTCTGGTGAGTCTCCCAATAGCGCTGTCTTAGGCGTCACAGTACTGACATTGCAATTTATTGCCCTGGCCACATCTGCAGTCTTCATGCCTCCTTGCAGTTTGCCTAAGGCACGTTCACGCAGATAAGCAGGGAGCCTGGACATCTTAGTTTTGGTGTTTTTCAGAGTCAGTAGAAAGGCCTTTTTAGTGTCCTAAGTTTGACCTTAATTGCCTAACTGTGACCTTAATTGCCTACCGTCGTAAGCTGTTAGTGTCTTAACGACTGTTCCACAGGTGCATGTTGTTTAATTGTTTATGATTCATTGAACAAGCATTGGAAACAGTGTTTAAACCCTTTACAATGAAGATCTGTGAAATTATTTGGATTTTTACGAATGATCTTTGAAAGACAGGGTCCTGAAAACGGGACATTTCTTTTTTTTGCTGAGTTTATATATGGAGACTGACAAAAATAAGGGGTAAAATACATGTACAAATGTAATAAAAGAAAGATCAGGATTTTTTTTATCTCTCAGATACAGGACAGACACTTCAGAACAAACTTCCTTTTGATTGTTTTGGGGGGGGACTATCTGTTGTTCCATTTAGGGAATCTGTTATTCAATGCGTTTTTGTCACGTGTGCTCCTTCTCCGGCCTCTAGGTCACCAGGCAGCTTGTGATGGCGCACCCCTGTCACCATCATTATGCGCACCTTACCTGGACTCCATCACTTCCCTGATTACCTTCCCTATATATGTCACTCCCTTTTGTTCCTTCCCCAGGCATTATTGTTTCTGTTTCTGTGTCATGTCTGTGTGTTGTCCGTGTTTCTTATTTTGTATTATGTTGTGTTTATTTATTAAAACACTCACTCCCTGAACTTGCTTCCCGACTCTCAGCGCACATCGTTCAAGAATAACCCCTCACCTAAGGTAAGCATCAGGGAGTGCTTTTTTTGTGTCAGGTGGAATGATGTCAGGTATGGGGGCCGCTACAGGCTTTCATGCCTCAGCCAGATCGCCTGGCTTCCCTGCCTCCGCCAGCTCGACAGGCTCTCATGCCTCAGCCGGATCGCCAGGCTCCCCTGCTTCCACCGGCTCGTCAGGTTCTTGTGCCTCAGCCAGATTGCCAGGATCCCCTGCCTCAGCTGGTCTGTAAGGTTCCTGCGTCCCAGCCGGCAACAGGTTCCCGCGCATCAGCAGGTATGACCGGTCCGATCCTGATCCCCGGGATCGTCCCTTGGGTTGGCGTCCCGAGGCTGGACCCGAAGGCCCCGGGGAGGGGGTATCGTCATGTCTGCTCTCTCCGGTGCTCTAGGTCGCCATGCTCCCGCGTCTCAGCCGGCCTGACAGGTTTCCAGCACCTCAGCAGAGGTGACTGGTCCACTCCTGATCCCTGGGATTGTCATTTTGGTCAGCGTCCTGCGGCTGTAGCCACGCGTCGGGGAGGGTTACTGTCACGTGCGCTCCCTCTCCTCCCTCTTGTTCACCAGGCAGCTCTTAATGGTGCACACCTGTCACCATCGTTACGCGCACCTGCACGTCATCATTCAACTGGACTCTATCACTTCCTTGATTACCTTCCCTATATATGTCACTCCCTTTGGTTCCTTCCACAGGTGTTATTGTTTCTGTGTCATGTCTGTGCGTTGTCCGTGTTTCTTATTTTGTATTATGTTGTGTTTATTTATTAAAACACTCACTCCCTGAACTTGCTTCCCGACTCTCACCGCACATCGTTACAGTTTGTATGGGCTAATAGCAGTCAGGCCGAATACAAATGTTAATTAAATACTTTTTAAATATTGTTTTTTTGTTACTTCAAGGGGTCTTAAAAATGAAATAGCAAAATTTGTTTGAATTTGAACAATTATTTGATAAAAAAATTGCTTTATGTCCTTTCAATTTATGATATCTATCAGTAAAAGTTAACTAAGGCAACAAAAGTTTGGTCCGGAGTCTTGGCTGAATCTTTGCAATGCGCAATTCAGACCCCAATACACCTTCCCAATTAAATGTTCACTGCAAAGTAGGCAGAATGATATCATGATGATTTGTATCAATCGGGAGGGCATTTGTTAAAGAAAAGTGTGGGCAGCGGTGACCGCTGATTGGCTGTATATCCGTGACGCGAGTTGGTTGGAGTTGTCAACAAAGGAGCATGACAGAAACAAGTTTTTAACTACCGTTAGTTTCTTAGACAATATATACTGTATGAAGCAATCTGTGCATTTGAACAACAGTATAAATACACCTATTTCACTTTTGCTTGTCAAAAACCGAATGACCATTGCTGCACATGCTGCCGCTCTTTTGAACAGATTAGATTATGCTGTTTAGAACGAGCAGCCAGCTCACGAACAACAAGTGCACCAGGGAGAACGCAACATGCATGCAGATGCAATAAGTGAAAACACATTATGTAACTGGGGATAGATTGCTAACATAATGTCACAAAGCATGATTCGCTAGCCAGTTAACTTTCATATTAATTTGGAAAGACTTGAAATTGGCATGGGTGCTAGCTAGCTAGCTAGCTGATTTTTAAAGGTAGATAACTGGTGAATTTGACAAAAACATAAAAATATTTCTCAATGTTTCTCAAAATTACTGTAGCTGGCTAATTAAATCGATCATGCTTTGTGATACACCCAGTGCTTTGGAATACAATCCGGGGTAGTTCCCCCTCATAGCAAATAGCTGGCAAAACAATCCAAGCAATGTTCGCACGGCCTATGCGCCCACAGAGGCGAAGCTGCTACTGCTGGCAGTCACTGAGTGGCAGAGTAGCCCAACAGCTTGTTTTGAACATTTACCAGACTTTTATGAGTGTTTAGAACACAATCCATGAATTATATATATTTTTTTAAATAAAAATGTTGTCACTTTTTTAGCACAAGTTTTTTTTTTTTTTTTTGTGGACCAATCACAAGTGGGGCACGGCTGCTAATGCCCTAATGTAGGCCCTCTGTGGGCCTACATTCAAATCGAATCAAATTGTATTTGTCACGCACCGAATACAACATGTGAAATGCTTACTTTACAAACCCTTAACCAACAATGCAGCTCAAGAAATAGAGTTAAGAAAACATTTACTAAATAAACTAAAGTCAAAAATATAATTAAGTCAAAAAGTAATACAAAAAATGACATAACAATAATGAGGCTATATACAGGGTACAAGTACTGAGTCAATGTGCGGGGGTACGGGTTAGGGGAGGTAATTTGTAAAGTGACTATGCATAGATGATAAACAGCGAGTAGCAGCAGTGTAAAAACAAAGTGTATGTGTGGGTGGGGGGGCGCAATGTAAATAGTCCAGATGGCCTTTTGATTAATTGTTCAGCAGTCTGATGGTTTGGGGGTAGAAGCTGTTAAGGAGCCTTTTGGTCCTGGACTTGGTGCTCGGGCACCGCTTGCCGTGCGGTAGCAGAGAGAAAAGTTTATGATTTGTGTGACTGGAGTCTTTTGACAATTTTTTGGGCCTTCCTCTGATACCGCCTAGTATATATAGGTCCTGGATGTGAGGAAGTTTGCCCCCAGTGATATACTGCCAAGCGACCACCTAATGGTAGATGGTGTCACGATCGTTTAGAGATTGATTGGACCAAGGTGCAGCGTGGTAGGCGTACATTTTTCCTTTATTTAAATGACACCGAAAAAACAACAATATACAAAAAAACTAACATAAAGCTACAGGCAGTGCAGAAAGCAACTGCACACAAACAGTCAAGATCTCACAAACTAAAGGTGGAAAAATGTCTGCCTAAGTATGATCCCCAATCAGAGACAACGATAGACCGCTGCCTCGGATTGGGAACCATACCCGGCCAACAAAGAAATAGAAAAAACTAGAATGCCCACCCAAATCACACCCCAACCTAACCAAATAGAGAAATTAAAAGGCTCTCTCAGGTCAGGGTGTGACAGATGGGTAAAAATACAAATAAAAAATACACTGAATATCCCATTGAACATGGTGAAGTTATTAATTACACTTTGGATGATATACCCAGCCACTACAAAGATACAGGCGTCATTCCTAACTCAGTGGCTGGAGAGGAAGGAAAACACTCAGGGATTTCACCATGAGGCTGAATGGTGACATTAAAACAGTTACATAGTTTAATGACTGTGATAGGTGAAAACTGAGGATGCATCAACAACATTGTAGTTACTCTACAATACTAACCTAAATGACAAAGTGAAAAGAAGGAAGCCTGTACAGAATACACATAATACAAAACATGCATCCTGTTTGCAATAAGGTACTTAAGTAAAACTGCAAAAATAATGTGTGTCACGTTCTGACCTTTATTTCCTTTGTTTTGTCTTTATTTAGTTTGGTCAGGGCATGAGTTGGGGTGGGCAGTCTGTGTGTTTTTCTATGTTGGGGTTTTGAGTTCAGCCCAGTATGGTTCTCAATCAGAGGCAGGTGTCGTTTGTTGTCGTTAGTTGTTAGTTGTTGGGTAGCCTGGGTTTCACTTTTGAGTTGTGGGTGTTTGTTTTCCGTGTGAGTGTTTGTTGCCACACGGTACTGTTTCGGTTTTCGTTCATGTTCACATTTATTGTTTTGTATTTCATAGTGTTCCGTTTGTCTTAAAATAAATGTTATGGATACTTACCACGCTGCGCATTGGTCCTCCGATCCTTCTCGCTACTCCTCCTCAGAAGAGGAGGAAGAATGCCGTTACAATGTGCCTAAGATATTAACTTAATGTCCTGAATACAAAACATTATGTTTGGGGAAAATCCAACACATCACGAGTACCACTCTTCATATTTTCAAGCATGGTTGTGGCTGTGTCAAGTTATGGATATGCTTGTCATCGGCAAGGTCTAGTGAGTTTTTTTAGGATAAAAAGAAACAGAATAGAGCAAAGCACAGGCAAAATCCTAGAGGAAAACCTGGTTCAGTCTGCTTTCCAACAGACACTGAGACAAATTCACCTTTCAGCAGGAAAATAACCAAAGCACAAAGCCATAAACTGGAGTTGCTTATCAAGACAACATTGAATGTTCCTGAGTGGCCTAGTTACAGTTTTGACTTAAATCAGCTTGAAAATCTATAGCAAGAGTTGAAAATGGCCGTCTAGGAACGATCAACAACCAAATTGATAGTGCCTGATAAAAATATATATTGTACAATGCAGGTGTGCTAAGCTCTGAGAGACTCACAGCTGTAATCACTCCCAAAGATGATTCTAACATGTATTGACTCAGGGGCTGTGAACACTTACGTAAATTAGGCATTTCATTTTCAATCAATTTACAACATTTTCAAAAAACATGTTTTCACTTTGTCATCGTGGATTATTCTATGTAGATGGGTGGAAACATAAGTGGAACAAGTCAAGGGGTATGAATACTTTCTGAAGGCACTGTCCATCAATGCTTGAATAGAAACCTAGTTCACACCCCCGATTTTGAAGTGAACACAGTCGCTACAGTCCCATTACTTTTCTTTGTAGCCTCGTTTGAATGAATGTTGCGGTTGCGCACATTTGTACGGAATGGGGTGAGTTTATGTTAGTCATTTTCAGAAGCTTCTGCCTAGCATTACCTAGCTAGCTAAATAACCAAATGCACATAAAACTGTCTATGTGGATTGACAACTGCCTAGGTTAATGGAAAGTAATGTAAGGGCCACACCCACTGTGATGCTAGTAGCAATTCAATTATGTGTATTACTGAATGCTCAATTATGTGTATTACTGAATGCAATGTTTACCTCTCAGTAATGCTGTGTTTATATGGTACGAGGTTGATGGCAAACAATGTAATTGTTTTCAATGAGAGCATGGCGGTAAATGCTGTTGAGGCTGGAGGTGAATGTCATTAGCCGCCACAGTAGATGACACTTGCCACCAGAGTTCAAATATTTCAACTTTTGGTGTGTGCCCTAGCTTTGTTTTCTACCGGATGTTGATTTGCAACGTTTATTTACTGAAATCACCATAGCAACTCATACCATTGTACTGGCTTGCTTTTGCCATCACTAATTTTCTTGCTTTCTTGTCCTACTGGTATGACGTTTTTTGCGTCCCTTGTCTGAGAGCATAAGACGTTGTTGATGTCTAAACAGGATGTTGTTCTGTCTCTTTGGCCTTTCCAGTGGGAGTGTTGTGGAGCCTTTGGGGCAGACGACTGGAACTTGAACATCTACTTCAACTGCACTGATTCCAACCCAAGTCGCGAGAAGTGCGGAGTCCCCTTTTCATGCTGCACCAAAGACCCTGCAGTACGTGTTCTCTCACTTCACTGAACTATACCCACTATCTTCTGAAGTACAGACAGCTTTTATTGGAGTTGATCGGTCAGTACTTCAGTTATAAAATGCCCCATTCTAATGTCCAGCCACCAGCGTATTACATTAGTTCATACCGATACACTTGAATAGTAAAGTGGCCTGCGAACACACTTAGCAAAGTCAGTAGGTAAAGCTCAATACCGTCCTAGTTGTTTCTCTCTGCCTAGTCAGAAGACATGTCGTAGACTCTCTCTGTCAAACGCACTGGCTAGATTACAGCATTCAGATCGCAGTGTTTAGTCTTCTCAGAGGCTGCCGAACAGAATGTCCTATCTTAGCTCATGTCCCTTTTTAAGGGGTTAACGTCTCACAGTGGCTAACTTCACGTCACCATAAATCATACTCATACAACACAAACAAGGAGGGACACAACTAGCCTGTGCCGCACAGAACTCACTCATACTACAGCCAAACGGCACACAAATAGGCTATAAAACCCTAGCTGAACCTTGTTTGAAGATGTTTATGATGAAATCTATTTTTTTAGCATGCAACAAGACCAGATGGCATATATCTTCAAATTACATTTCCTTGCCTACAAGCACGTGCAAAATCTAAGTCCTTGACATTGACATTATCCATTATATTTGAAAAATACCTAATGGTTTGGCTTACTATACAGGTCAATATACAGTGGGGCAAAAAAGTATTTAGTCAGCCACCAATTGTGCAAGTTCTCCCACTTAAAAACATGAGAGCGGCCTGTAATTTTCATCATAGGTACACTTCAACTATGACAGACAAAAGGAGAAGAAAAAAATCCAGAAAATCACATTGTAGGATTTTTTTATTAATTTATTTCCAAATTATGGTGGAAAATAAGTATTTGGTCAATAACAAAAGTTTATCTGAATACTTTGTTATATACCCTTTGTTGGCAATGACAGAGGTCAAACGTTTTCTGTAAGTCTTCACAAGGTTTTCACACACTGTTGCTGGTATTTTGGCCCATTCTTCCATGCAGATCTCCTCTAGAGCAGTGATGTTTTGGGGCTGTTGCTGGGCAACACAGACTTTCAACTCCCTCCAAAGATTGTTGAGATCTGGAGACTGGCTAGGCCACTCCAGGACCTTGAAATGCTTCTTACGAAGCCACTCGTTCGTTGCCCGGGCGGTGTGTTTGGGATCATTGTCATGCTGAAAGACCCAGCCACGTTTTATCTTCAATGCCCTTGCTGATGGAAGGAGGTTTTCACTCAAAATCTCACGATACATGGCCCCATTCATTCTTTCCTTTACACGGATCAATCGTCCTGGTCCCTTTGCAGAAAAACAGCCCCAAAGCATGATGTTTCCACCCCCATGCTTCACAGTAGTTATGGTGATCTTTGGGTGCAACTCAGCATTCTTTGTCCTCCAAACACGACGAGTTGGGTTTTTACCAAAAAGTTATATTTTGGTTTCATCTGACCATATGACATTCTCCCAATCTTCTTCTGGATCATCCAAATGCTCTCTAGCAAACTTCAGACGGGCCTGGACATGTACTGGCTTAAGCAGGGGGACACGTCTGGCACTGCAGGATTTGAGTCCCTGGTGGCGTAGTGTGTTACTGATGGTAGGTTTTGTTACTTTGGTCCCAGCTCTCTGCAGGTCATTCACTAGATCCTCCCATGTGGTTCTGGGTTTTTTGCTCACCGTTCTTGTGATAATTTTGACCCCACGGGGTGAGATCTTGCGTGGAGCCCCAGATCGAGGGAGATTATCAGTGGTCTTGTATGTCTTCCATTTCCTAATAATTGCTCCCACAGTTGATTTCTTCAAACCAAGCTGCTTACCTATTGCAAATTGAGTCTTCCCAGCCTGGTGCAGGTCTACAATTTTGTTTCTGGTGTCCTTTGACAGCTCTTTGGTCTTGGCGTTTGGAGTGTGACTGTTTGAGGTTGTGGACAGGTGTCTTTTATTCTGATAACAAGTTCAAACAGGTGCCATTAATACAGGTAACGAGTGGAGGACAGAGGAGCCTCTTAAAGAAGAAGTTACAGGTCTGTGAGAGCCAGAAATCGTGCTTGTTTGTAGGTGACCAAATACTTATTTTCCACCATAATTTGCAAATAAATTCATTAAAAATCATACAATGTGATTTTCTGGATTTTTTTTTCTCATTTTGTCTGTCATAGTTGAAGTGTACCTATGATGAAAATTACAGGCCTCTCTCATATTTTTAAGTGGGAGAACTTGCACAATTGGTGGCTGACTAAATACTTTTTTGCCCCACTGTATATGCCTATATCAAGCTCATTAACAACCCCAGTTTTAGCAGCCTCTACATCCATTTCTATCTACTGTTTGCAAACTTGTCGCAGGTTTGGTTTTGAGTCAATTAGGCGAATGCTGTGAATATACCGTTTATAAATATCCTCTCGTTTATATTGTAGGAGGATGTCATTAACACCCAGTGTGGCTACGACATTCGAGCTAAAGCGGTGAGTTTAATCATTCTTTTTGCAGAAAACATGTTATTTCCCAACAGTAACTTATTTGAGATTCCTGGAAATGCTGTGAAGTACTTAATCCAAGAGTCTGCACCTATATTCTAATTCAAAAGTTGCTGTTATTAGTGTTGAGCCGACACAGTGAGGCTGGTGCAATGCCTGAGTAGTAGAGGGGAAAACGTTCTTCAGAGACCTGCTGTCTTGCCTCTTGGATCAAAATGAATAATATTACATGGAAAGGGGGGACTTGATCCTAGATCAGCACTCCTACTCCGAGACACTTGATACAAACAGCCCCAGAATCCAACATTACGGCAGTCTGTTCACTTGGAATCAAGCTCTGGGAACTTTTTCCACAGCATGGGGATGGGTTGTTTCATCAAAAGGCAGCCCTCAAAATAAAACAGTGGAATTGCGAAATAGGAATCGTAGAAAACTGTTTCCCATTAGTCATTGGCAGGTTGGTTGAGCTAGATGAGGTCATTCTTACTGCACTCCACCCAAGTCTAAGTCACAACACTGGTCTCACAGTCCATCACCACTCTCCCAGCCCCCATTTAACAACAGCTGGTTCCCTCAGTACTATGGGTTGCATGGAATTACTCATGGTGGAGAAATGTGCTTTGGGCCAAGTACCATGGGAGAGAGAGTAATGTAAGGAAGGGGTGTATTTATTTTCCAAACATTACCCTCACACTGTGAAAAGCATACATTTGGAGACTGTTTTGATAAGATTCAGTTCAGGGAATGTATTTTAACAAAAGGAGAACAGTTTGAAAATTGCAGCACGATTTGTACATAGTCCACCCATTTTAGGGGGACCAAAAATTATTCTGACTAGGGCTGTTATGGTGACCGTATTATCGCCACATCGACGGCCATGAGTCATGATAGTCAAATTCCACGCGACCGTTTAGTCACAGTAATTAGGCTTCTTCAAGCTCTGATGCTGTTGATGGTCATTAGTAGCCTACCAAGTTTGGTACTCAGCACTCTATTGTCCCTCTAATCACTCTGACATCAATGCAAATGTTATCGAATATCTAATCAAACACTTCACGAAAGCCCATGAGCTCATGTTGTGCAACATTTCTATAGGCTATGCAATTACGTGAGAAAACAGAATGATGGCCTCTATTAAAAAGAGGAGGATCCCATCAGCTTTCTATAAGCTATGCCTACTATATTTATTTCTCAACTTTTCTAATATTAAGCACATTGCTTCTCTTTACAACAGGATGGCATGAAGATTAACAATGGGAATAGCATCCTCCATTCGCTATTTATGTGCATAGATGACATGCATTTTTTCCTCCTGCCCCTGCTTCGAGACAGGTGCATGATAATGGTCCATTCTAAATAAATAAAAATTCACACATATATTATTTAGTATATGTAAACACAAGATTAAATCAAGAATAGTCTGATGGTTGACAATATTAGGCTATCACTTGTGAATGATATATTTGTTGCCGGGAAAATCAAGGCATTTTTTCAAATCATCATTACGGTCGCATCATGCAGCCTTAGAATATATTTTAAAAATCTAAACATATAGCCCAACGTTTGCATCTGACCATGGAGAGCCCTCGGGGTTCTCTGTGGTGTAGTGGGTCGGGGCGTGACTAGGGGGGTTTCTAGGTATTGTATGTTGGTGTGTGTGTATGGTTCCCAATTGGAGGCAGCTGTTAATCGTTACCTCTAAATGGGGATCATACTTAATGTGTCCTTTTTCCCTCCTGCTATGGGGGATATTGTTTTGTATGAGTGCCTATGTGCGCTACGTATTTCACAATCGTTATATCTTTGTTGTTTTGGAAGTTTCACTATCATTAAAATGTGGAACTCTACTCACGCTGTGCCTTGGTCCAATTATTCATATGACGGTCGTGACAGTATCACAAATCAAGTGGCCAAATAACTTCGTAAAGTTAAGCACATTAATCTGATTAATCAGGTGTAGAGCCCAACTGGCATACATATGCAGCGAGTGGGTATCAATTTTTAGTTTCAATATAAATTTAACCATTAAAATGTATAATAAATTCATAATAAAATTTATAATTTATAATTAATTTATAATAAAACCATTACATGCATAATTGCATTTGCTGTCACTTTTGAGGGTGGCGTTTTCCTGGTAATGGAACATTTGCGCGTATAGCCTAATGCCATGGGTCATTGCTGAGCTTATAATGTGAAGAAATAGCCTAATAGTTTAGCAACATTTTAAGTTAAACGTTCTGATCTGTTGCGTCATTACTTTTAAAGTTTTTTTGATGCTAGTGGTTGTATTATCGCATCCCACAACTGTCCCAGACTATGCTGGGGATATTTATTTCCCGCACAGAATAGAATAGGTCAACTTTTGTTCTATGGGGGATAGTAGAGTGTGCGTTTGCTGTTCGTTAGGCCTACTTCTCTTGTTGATTGACAAAAATAAATGTGGACAGTTCTTCCAATATCTTCAATTTGCGCTTCGGAGTTAGATAAGGAGGACAGTTGCGTCCCCGATGTGTCTGTCTTCACTTGTATCCTGTGAGAAAGACCCGATCAAGTGACAGAGAGTGAGAGGTTCTTCGGCGCGCCCAGCTGGGAGAAGGGAATTATAATTATTTTTATTCAGCCCAAGGGCACAACAGCTACTGGTCGCAAAAGGCATGGATTTTTTGGGTGGCATTATGGCCACACAAAAAGTATGCCGCCGTGAAATCTGATACATTATCCAGTGCTTGTCAAATTTTTAAAGACGAATGAATGAAGATGAAGTGTGTACAGCCTGTGCAAAAAACAAAGCAGAGCTCATATGCCTTTCAAATCATCATTAGAGTCGCATTATGCAGCCCTAGAATGTTTTAAAAATCTAAACATATAGCCCAAGGTTTGTTTCACAACTAAAGTTACATAAAAACTCCAAATTAAACATAGGAGTACCTGTTTCTTTATTAACCTCTCAACACAGAATAGCCGAATGTGCGCACTCCCCCAAATAATTTGGAGAAAATATCATTTTTATTTTATTCAGCTATGTTCAATTGTGTTCTTCATACTATATAAAATAATCTAAAATAATGCCACGGAATTCAAAGCAAATCATGTCTGCTAAATGAACTAGTGTAGCCCACAGCCATATGGCATTGCCAGATAAGCCAGATAAGATAAAATAAGCCAGATAAGGACAACTCAGAATAGACAACTATTCTGTTCTTATGAAACACACTACATTTTCTTCATATCATGTTTCTTTAGACTGGTCTCCTATTCCTAACAAGCAATGATTACATCAAGCTTGTGGTCTAAACACTTGTTGGATGATTTTGCGGTTTGTTTTGGTTGTGATTCAGATCATTTTGTGCCCAATAGAAATTAATGGTAAATAATGTATTTGGTCATTTTGGAGTCACTTTTATTGTTTATAAGAATATAATATGTTTCTTAACTCTTCTACATTAATGTGTATGCTACCATGATTACGGATAATCCTTAATGAATCGTGAATAATGATGAGTGAGACGCATATTTTTCATCTGTAACTTTCTCACTCATCCTTATTCACAATTCAAAACAACAATTGTTGTGAAATGTGTCACTGTCTCAATACATTTGGAGCTCACCGTATATGGCATGCAAGTCAGGGTAAAGTTGCCGCTACACGCTGATCTTTGGTCAGTTTTGCGTTTAGGATTGCGGTAGGGGAAGCTGATCCTAGCTCTATATCTAAATGTAGGAGAAACTTCACCCCATAGTGCCCGCGAAAACACTTGAGGTGACTGATAAGGTGGCTAACAAAAGCTGACATTTAACATCTAGGCTACTGAAGCATGATTAACCTGATGTACAATTCACATAATAATATAACAATACTTTAAAGTAGCTGTGCCATTTAGCAGACGCTGTTATCCAAAGCGACTTCTAGTATAGTAACTGTTTTTTGTAAATGTGGTGGTAGCATGATGCTCTAACCAACTGAGCTACACTTGATAACAGAGTAAATACCAATTAAATTATGGACTGTAAGATAAAAATGTTAGCATGAAAGGTCATTGTTTTGTTTTGTGTCGTCTCTGCTGTGTTAGGACTCGGAGCAGATGACCTTTATCTACATCAAAGGCTGTGTGCCTCAGTTTGAGAAGTGGCTTCAAGACAACCTGACAGTGGTGGCAGGGATCTTCATAGGAATCGCTTTACTACAGGTTGGGAACACATGTCTGATACATAAGCCCCAAATACACCGGAGTATGAACCCTAGTTTTACCTGTGTCTGCTTTCAGTGCATTTTTGGTTTTAAAGCTAAAGCCTGGGATTTGAGAAGCTGTTCAATAGTCATTTCAATTCTTGATATTTTACACATTGATATAGCTCACTGTATATGTATAACTTATAACTGCCTCATGAGTTTAGCACAACTGTTTGTCTTCACCATAATCCAAAATATAAGGGACGGAAATCAATCCAAAAGCTGCGTTATGGAGCACTTGACATATTCAGATCATTTCCAATAGAGTTGACATCTGCGATGTTTACCTTGGATGCGATCTCCACGTATGCGGTAACATTGGCCTTAAAAAGATACATTGTTCGACAACGTTCTATGGGTTGAATCCCCTCCAAGGTTTCATTATTCCATTGTTTACAAACACGAATAATGTGAACTAACGACATATATGGTTGAAACTGTCATGGACTGTCAGACCTTGCATCTAGAGTGTTGTCTATGAATTTGAGAGGGGTGTATAATAAGATGTATAATAAAACAAATAGCGGGCACCCCTTTTGTTGTTTTTTCAAATCCCAGAATGTAGCTTTAAGGGGCTGTACTTTCAACATTGTGTTTTCTCTGACATGTTGCGGGAATGGACTGTAATTTGAAATAGACAGTTTTTTTTTTGATAGTGGTGTCAATGATCAATTTCTTAAGATGTCTTGAAACATTGTTTATCTCTTCTTTTTATGTTCATAGCTGACTATGCTTGTATATATGGTTGTGGACTTTACTTGCTACTATTTTTTATTTTACCTTTATTTAACTAGGCAAGTCAGTTAAGAACAAATTATTATTTACAATAAAGGCCTAGGAACAGTGGATTAACTGCCTTGTTCAGGGTCAGAACGACAGATTTTTACCTTGTCAGCTCAGGGATTCGATCTAGCAACCTTTCGGTTACTGGTCCAAAGCGCTGACCACTAGGCTACCTGCCGCCCAAAATGATACTAAATGATGACTTAGGCTATTGTCTGAGAATAGAATTTAGACATAAAGAAAACTGTATTGCTGATCATAAAACTGACCATGAAACACTGAAATCAACTAGATCTATCACCACAGTAGCCGTTCAAAAGTAGAGATGTCTCACCTAATCTTTGTGCCCTTTTTCAGATTTTTGGGATCTGTTTAGCACAGAATCTAGTGAGCGACATTGAAGTAGTGAGAGAGAGTTGGTAAGAACCACAATTGATTATTTAAAAACGTATATACTTATATATTTTTTTTTACTTCCATGTTAAAGGAAAACTCCACCCCAAAACTATATTTTGGTATTTGTTTCATTAGTCCATTGATGATTTATTCCCCAAAATGTTTTGCATGTCAGCAATCAAGTTTTCAACATATGTAACTTTAAAAATAAGAAATCTGGCCTGTATGATGCATTTTGAATCATATGATGCTGCAGAGTTCTGTATTTTGAAAGTTGCATATTTTGGGGGTGGAGTTTTCCTTTAAACCAACAAAAAAAGTGTGGTTTCAGTATAGTTATGCCCACCTGGTGGTCATTGCCAGTACTAAGGGATTAAATTCTGTTGACATTTTGTTGAATCACTCTGCATAGAGATGATGTATTGAAAAAACATTTAAATACAACCAGGATTATAAACCCAGGATTTGGTGAGTGCACTTTTCATTTATTTTCACTTTCCTCTCTTTCCCCATCACACATCAGTTTGTTTACCTGAAACACCTCAAGCAAACTAAAGGTTGTAACGAAGGTAAGCCCCTTTACGCTTGTTCTACAATCGTTCTAGACTCCAGAATGTTTTTAATCTCATCTATTAAAGACCAGGGAACCAATAAAACTATAGTTGATAAATAACAATGAAAGAAGTCCTCCCTGCTACCACTGTATTCTCTTGATTGAAATATATGTCCTTAAGATTAACTACCAGACTTTGACCTACATCTTTCATCCATACATTTAAATGAAATATTTTAATCCATACATTTAAATGAAATATTGATTTGATTTCGTATCTCCCATGCAGATCTCTTGAGTTTTGCCACCTTCTAAAGGGAGACGATCAGGACACTTGAGAAATGTACAAAATGAAGTGTCTCGCTGCTTCCTTTATGCTCTGTATATAATACTTTTGTAAGAATTTGTTTTTAAATGTCTCACTGATGCAGTGTCAAACACTGCCTGGAAGGGTCATGTACAAAGCCATATGTATACATATGTGTATATAAGGGAGCCAGACATATGTATCTATATGGCTCTGGTCATGTACAGTATAGAGCTGAGGTCGGTCTGTAAATGCGCTGCATGCCTATTCATAGGGCATTCGTTCTCCTACCTGTATTCTTTATTGTTATAATGTCTGATGTATTGTACAGTATAAGTCAGATTCCCAGTGAATTGGCTGGGTAGCACTTTGCACACTGTGTTATAAAGCCTGCATAGCTGTAGCAGTAACATGTATTGTAATGTCATGCTATACTGTGTGAAGTGTCACAAATTGGTTTAGGGTCCCTAAACCATTTTGTGACACTTCACACAGTATAGTATGACTTTACAATATCATGCAGCAATTTGGGATCTTTAGTAAGTTACATTTAAATTAATGACTGTGTTTTGTGATGTCGTTGGTCAAAAAGTGACATGATGAACTATCATTAGGTAATGTGCTTGGTGTCATGTCATGGCAGAATTCATCTATGCTTCATGAAGTTTGAGTCTCGTAATTAAGTGTTCCAGTTTCTAAAGAGGGAACAAGATTTAAAGAGAATTAGTGTTGCTAATACCACACACATCCTGTCTATTGGCAATAACTTCAACAACCATGAACTAACTCAATTTCAGCCACAAGTGTTGTATTTCATTGTTGTGTTCAATGTATAACAGTTGCCCCATAAAGGTGAGGTATCAAAACCCAACTAGGTTCTTTACTGAATTTTGATTGCCTTTTAGCTGTTATTGATTTATTTCTCTGTTTTGTCAGAATTTTTTCAACAGAAAAAAGGAGGCAAAAATTTGGCAAATGTCATCTTAATGGCATCATTTTGTGGTAGTATGGTTGAGACTTCATAATTCCAGATGCAACCAAACGGTCTCTGTTACAGTATAACCAGGCGATGACATCAAGAGGTCATGGGAAAGAGTAATATTTTGGTTGTTATTTGGTCAGATTAAGAGCGTTTAGGCCAGTAACTGAAAGGCCACTGGTTCGAATCCTGAGCCGACTAGGTGAAAAGTATAACCCTAACTGCTCTTCTAAATTGCTCTGGGTAAGAGTGTCTGCTAAATAAAAAGACAATAACAAAACTTACTTATGAAACCTGACCATGTCATCAAAATGACATTGCAACCAGTTTTGCCTGCTTGGATGAGACTTCGCTGATATTCACCCACCTAATGTTCCTGGCAGGCACACAGCACATCACCAGCTGGTTAGCTTTCTGGAAGCAGACGACATTTGCACTCTCACCAGCAGATTTTAAGAGGGACCTGAGATATTTGTATTACATCTATGTGAGACCACATTGTATTGATTGAAGTAGGGTTGTGGTCAAAACCATTTAAATTTAGAATGACATGACTTACAATTCACAATTTTAAAAGTGCTATTTTGAATTTCAATAAACTTTCTGAATTGAAATGGAGGTGACCACAACCATGTATTGAAGTGACCTCTGATTTGATCTCAAATCTAGATCCTCAAAAGACGTGCAAAAGCTACATTAGACGCTGTGGCCCTTATTTCCTAAGGCAATATTTTCATTAGAGTAAAAAATAGTAGATTGGTAATAATGGCTGGAATGGAATAAATGGAATGGTATCAAACACATTTAATACCATTCCATTCACTCCATTCCAGCCATTATTATGAGCCGTCCTACCCTTAGCAGCCTGCACTGGTGCACACTCTAAGTAAATCTGGCCCTATTTGGGGTATAGAGTAAGAATATCACATATTCTGTAAAAACTGACTTTTTGATTTTCTTGGGGATTGCATGTAGGTTGTACTTTTCACAGCGCCATCTCACAAAACACAAAAACAAACATTTTCCCTGTGCCATAGGTGTGATCATGATGTTCTGTACTTTCATGTCATATGTGTTTTAAATCATGTAAATAACTGGATAGTGAGAAGTTGTAAATATGTCAAAATAAATGTATGCTGCTTTGTATTAAAGTGGGTCTGATAGGTGATTAATTAATGTATTTGTGTAAAAGTGTAACATGTTTGTTGACACGTTGACCATTAACCACCGGCCAATTCATCATTATTAAAAAAAAAAACATAAAAAATCTGGAAATGTAAGAAGAGAATGGACATCGGCCTATAAGACTGTCAGCTGGCATGTTAGACTAGTTTAAGAGGCTACCAGATTGATTCAGCTTACTATTTGTGCTGCTTTGGAACTGTATTTGATCCAGATCCATCAAATAAGGGCCCTCAGTCTATCCGGAAGGCCAACTTTAGTTGCTTTAAGGAGCAGTTCTCTCTGTGGGTCTAACCCTGGAAAAGTTCTGGAAAACGGTTAAAGACCTGGAGAATAAACCCTCCTCCTCACACCTGCCCATGTTACTTAAAGTTGATGATGTGGTTGTTACTGACAAGAAGCACATGGCTGAGCTCTTTAATCACCACTTCATTAAGTCAGGATTCCTATTTGACTCAGCCATGCCTTCTTGCCCGTCCAACATTTCCTCATCTCCAACCCCTTCTAAAGCGACTAGCCCCGATGCTCCTCCCTCTTTTTCCTCTACCCGCTACAAAGTTTCTCCCTGCAGGCGGGCACTGAGTCCAAGGTGCTAAAGGAGCTCCTTAAACTTGACCCCCAAAAAACATTTGGGTCAGATGGTTTAGACCCTTTCTACTTTAAGGTTGCCTATCATCGCCAAGCCTGTCTCTGACCTTTTTTAACCTGTCTCCTCTCTGGGGAGGTTTCCATTGATTTGAAGGCAACCACGGGTTTGTCCTTTATTTAAAGGGGGAGATCAAGCTAATCATAAATGTTATAGGCGTATTTCTATTTTGCCCTGTTTATCAAAAGTGTTGTAAAAACTTGTCAATAATCAAATGACTGGCTTTCTTGATGTCTATAGTGTTCTCTTTGCGATGCAATCTGGTACCCGCTCAGGTTATGGATGTGTCACTGCAACCTTAAAGGTCCTCAATGATGACACCATTGTCCTTGATTCTAAGCAATGTTGTGCTGCTATTTTTATTGACTTGGTCAAAGCTTTTGATATAGTAGACCATTTAATTCTTATGGGCCAGGCTAAGGAGTATTGGTGTCTCTGAGGGGGTCTTTGGCCTGGTTTGCTAACTACCTCTCTTAAAGAGTGGTGTATAAAGTCAGAACATCTGCTCTCTCAGCCACTGCCTGTCACCAAAGGTGAACCCCAAGGCTCAATCCTAGGACCCACACGCGTCTCAATTTACATCAACAACATAGCTCAGGTAGTAGGAAGCTCTCATCCATTTCAATGCAGATGATACAGTCTTACTCAGCTGGCCCCTCCCCGGATTTTGTGTTACATGCTCTACAACAAAGCTTTTTTACTGTCCAACAAGCTTTCTCTGCCCTTAACCTTGTTCTGAATACCTCTAAAACAAAGGTCATGTGGTTTGGTAAGAAGAATGCCCATCGTCCCACAGGTGTTATTACTACCTCTGAGGGTTTAGAGCTTGAAGTAGTCACCTCATACAAGTACTTGGGAGTATGGCTAGACGGTACACTGTCCTTCTCTCAGCACATATCAAAGCTGCAGGCTAAAGTTAAATGTAGACTTGGTTTCCTGTATCGTAATGCCTCCTCTTTCACCCACCAGCTGCCAAACTAACCCATATTCAGATTACCCTAACATGCTAGATTACAGAGATGTAATTTATAGATTGGCAGGTAAGGGTGCTCTCGAGTGGCTAGATGTGCTTTACCATTCTGCCATCAGATTTGCCACCAATGCTCCTTATAGGACACATCACTGCACTCTATACTCCTCTGTAGACTGGTCATCTCTGTATACCCGTCGCAAGACCCACTGGTTGATGCTTATTTACAAAACCCTCTTAGGCCTCACTCCCCCCTATCTGAGATATCTGCTGCAACCCTCATCCTCCACAAACAACACCCGTTCTGCCAGTCACATTCTGTTAAAGGTCCCCAAAACACACATCACTGCTCGTCTTTTTTAGTTCACTGCAGCTAGAGACTGGAATTAGCTGCAACAAACACTCAGACAGGACAGTTTTATCTCAATCTCTTAATTCAAAGACTCAATCATGGACTCTCTTACTGACAGTTGTGGCTGCTTTGCGTGATGTATTGTCTCTACCTTCTTGCTCTTTGTGCTGTTGTCTGTGCCCAATAATGTTTGTACCCTGTTTTGTGCTGCTACCATGTTGTGCTGCTGCCATGTTGTGTTTCTACCATACTGTGTTGTAATGTGTTGCTGCCATGCTATGATATTGTCTTAGGTCTCTCTTTATGTAGTGTTGTATTGTCTCTCTTGTCGTGATGTGTGTCTTGTCCTATATTTTTATAGATTTATTTTTAATCCCTGCCTTATTTACAATGATGGCCTTCCCCGCAGGAGTTCTTTTGGGAAAGCCGTCATGGTAAATAAGAATTTGTTCTTAACTGACTTGCCTATTTAAATAAATCAATAAAATTAACCATTTCATCTCAGATATCATCATAAGCCTTTTCCTGCTAAATGTCTCTAGCTGCAGGTAAATTAGTGACAGTACACAAACTACATGGGTGAGGTAACCATCCAGTGATAATTGACCCAGCCAGGGCCGATTCCAGGCATAAGTGACATCACCGTAACTCAGTCGGGGGTCTCAACATACTATTGAGAGTAACAATAGTAGAATGCACCAGGTGCAATTTCGAAATGTGATTGTGCAGAAGCAGTTTTTCTGTTGTTCTTTCAGTCACTGGCAGTCACTCAATTAGCCATGTCAGCTAACAAATTTTAGATTGGTAGTTAATCTAGCCAGCTACCTAAACTTGTAGTAATCATGGCCGAATACCGACCGGGCATGCAGGGCACATGCCCAAGGGCCCTGACCTCTAGGGGTCCCCCATTGATTTTGATTGTGATTCCTCACTCAGATAATATTAGCATGGCATAAGTCATTATAAAATGTGTAGAATGACAGGAAATGTGCTTTAAAACTGCACCCAGACTTATCTCTCTTCTTATCTTCCAAATCTTAAAACAGGAGTGGCCTACGTTATACGTGTTTCTTCCAGCCCTGCTCTAGCACACCTGATTCTATTAATTAGCTGCTCATCTTCACATTGATTAGCCAAATTATGTGTGTTTAAAGCAGGGCTGGAAAGAAAAGCCTACCGGGGCTACCCAGTATCTCCAGGAGGATGTTTTTAATTTGGATAATAATACATAATAATACATAATTTGCTTATGATAAAATAACATGTAAAAAAGTTCAATAAAATAATTAAATCAAAGCATACTTGTGATGTGCTTAACAGGAATGTATACATAACACGTTATTGTGCTGTATGGTTTCATTGGGATTACAAAACAAATGCACTAAAACAATGTTCCTCCTTTATCAGAAGGCCCGCCCGGGAAGGCCTTTGTTAGAGTGGTTGAGCTCTGGTTTTGGAAATTTTGTTCAACGCGATGCATGACCTGCATGTGAGAAAATACAAAACACCATGTCTGGTTATTTTGCTTTAAATGGATAATTCATCCCTAAAAGCACTTACATGGTCTCTTTTCAGATACTTGCCTTTCTAAACAATTCAGAAATACGATCCACACAGGTATAGCTATTGATTTGCCTCCATGATGAGCTGGACAAACAATGTGCCCATCTCTATCTCTGTAGGACTTAGTATCTGGGGTGGGAATAAAACGAGTGTTTACGCAGACTGATTTACAAACAATATAATGCATGAATATGAGTTCATGTGATCCACTAACCTGGTGTGCAGGACAGAAGGGAGATGAAATCCTTATCTCTGTGCTACCTAAGAGTAATTCTCTAACCCCAGGCACTATGTCACCTACCCAAACAGACCATTCCTTGACTGAAACAACGAACATGCAAATTGTCTGTAGGCTCTCTATTTAAATCAAAAACAGTGAATTGTTTACAAACATTTTTGAAACACAAAATGAAAATGCAAGGATCACTTTGGATTTGTTGCTCAAGGCCTTGCAGTTCAAGTGTGTCAATATGTTGTTGATGGGGAAGACTTCAGGTTTAGGGTTGTCACGTCCTGACCTTAGTTCCTTTTTTATGTCTCTATTTTAGTTTGGTCAGGGCGTGAGTTGTGGTGGGCATTCTATGTGTTGTTCTATGTTTTCTATGTGTTTGGCCTGGTATGGTTCCCAATCAGAGGCAGCTGGCAATCGTTGTCTCTGATTGAGAACCATACTTAGGCAGCCTGTTTTCCCACTATGGGTTGTGGGTAGTTATTTTCTGTTTAGTGTTTTTGTTGCACCTTACAGAACTGTTTGTTTGTCGGTTTGTTGTTTTTGTTCAGTATTCATCTTTATTAAAATTATTATGAATACGTACCACGCTGCACTTTGGTCTGATCCTTCCTACTCCTTCTCAGAATAGGAGGAACACCGTTACAGAACTACCCACCACCAAAGGACCGAGCAGCGTGGTGAAAGGGACTCCTGGACAGGTGAGCAGCGCTATCTGGAGTATGAGACAACCTGGGAGGAGATAGAGAGGTGGTCGGTCGACCCAGGGAGAGTGCCGGAGCCCGCCTGGGATTCTCTAGAACGGTGCGAGGAGGGATACTGGAGAATGGAGTTGGTGACACAAACAAGGCAGCGCATTAGGCACGAGAGGCAGCCCCCAAAAAACTGGGGAGATTGGCGGAGTCAGGCGATAGACCTGAGCCAACTCCCAATTTACGGTCAAGCGCACGGTGTCGCCAGTACGCGCTCATAGCTCGGTGCGCTATAGGCCATTCCCCCGCAAGTGCTATGCGAGAGTGGGCATCCAGCCAGGGCGTATTGTGCCGGCTCAGCGTGTTTGGTCTCCGGTACGCCGTTTCGGCCCAGGGAATCCTGCGCCGGCGCTGCGTGCTGTGTCTCCGCGGCGCTGGGAGAATGCAGTGCGCCCTATGCCTGCGCTAAGGGAGAGGTGCGAGTGGCATGCACCAGATCTCCAGTGCTCACCCACAGCCCGGTTCAACCTGTGCCTGCACCGTTACAAGGGTAGTTTTTCTTTTAGTGGACAATGATGTTTCCCAGCTCCCAGCTGACGATCACAAAGACGCTGTCCGACAAGTACTGCTCCTCATGTTTAGAGAATGCTTGCACATCTCCTGCAAGAGCACACTAAAATTCAGTCACAGACAAAGACTACTGAACATATAGATACCTAGTCCTTCACCCCTCTGCTCAGCATGTTGTCATCATCAAACTCCACGTTGTCATTGAACAGGGCCAGGTGCTTCCTACCAGACTCATGAGAATAAATCTGATAGTGCAAAGCAATGACAGATGCAAAGGTTATTTACGCCTGGATCACACCTACAAAATGGAACACAGCATCATCTGGATATGTGTTCAGCAAAAGTTTAACATTCACCTTCTGCTACCATTTCTGTCAAGCCGTCTATGCATACATTGATGCATACATTTGATATATCCTGCTTTACAAGTGGTGCTAAAACCACTGTGTAATAAAATTGTTACAAGTTGACAAACCGCAATAACTGTGTATGGTTTGTTTACACTTTAGGACTATCCTTTCACGGCAAGACTATATATACTGTATTTATTTTTTATGACTTTAAAGTAACTCAAATTATTGTGTTCTGTAAATACAGTACCCCCAGGGCTTCATATGTAAGCTCATTGGTCTAATAGGATATAAGCACAGAGACTGGCAACTATTTTGGGGCGCTCTGATATTGGGTACACGGATAAGATATACTAGCAGCAGCCCTGATTCATTTGATTCAATGCAATTCAGTCTTTGACGACTGCAACCATTGAAATACAATTTATTTATGCCTATTAATAAGTCATTATCAACTTCAAGTCGGTTTATTTTGTACACTGTCAATTGCTCACTGTCACCCTGTTTATATATTATTGATTTCATACAGAAAAATTATTTGTTTGCAAATGCAACTGGGGCCATGTAAATATGTGTTAGGCTAATCATTTTGAATCCACTGGTGACATCTTGTGTGACCATAAGTCTGTGTGCGACTGGGCACAGTAAAATTATTTGATTGCAAAAGTTACTGGCCTGCCCTACACATTAGAAGGCCCTTCACCATGATGCGGTAAAGTGGTCAATCAAACTCAACCACAACAATGGAATTGGCATGGAATCGCGTGGGGGATAGGGCCTTGTGGGGAAGATCCCGAGTCTCCTCATTGCCCCCCAGCAAAATGTGCCTCCATTTTAGTGTATTTCACACTGTTGAGGTTTTAAAAAATTGGGGTATAATGCATGGTATAATTGCATTGTATGGATGTCAACCCTGTAACAATAATGCTTGTACGAACTCGAACCCAGGCGCAGAGAAACCAAGCCCTCTTCCAGGTCCTGCGGCAACTTGAGATGAGACGTTGAGCGGATGGAACTGCCACTTCAATCTCCTGATCTGGAAACAGAGGAGGCTGGTATCTGTACAAAACCTGGAATGGTGACAGGCCGGTGGAGGAACACTGGATAGTGTTGTGTGCGTACTCCACCCAGGGAAGATGCTGACTCCAAGTGGCGGGGTTGGCGGACACACAGCACCGTAAGGCGGTCTCCAGATCCTGGTTCACCCACTCCGTTTGACCGTTGGACTTAGGGTGATAGCCTGAAGACAAACTGGCTGATGACCCCAGAAGAGTACAGAATTCCCTCCAGAATCTGGAGGCAAACTGGGGGCCTGCTGAATGAATGAATGAAACATGCTGAATGACTAGCTGAGCAGTCTCACGGGCAGATGGAAGCTTAAGCAGCGGAATGAAATGTGCCGCCGAAAAGCGGTCCACAATGACCAGGATGACAGTGTGGCACACAGAGGATGGAAGACCCATGATGAAATGATGAAATCCATGGAGAGATGAGATCAGGGTCTAGAAGGTGTTGGCAGTGGATGAAGCAGCCCCAGAGGCTGTTGATGAGTAGTCTTGTTCCAGATTCATGTCGGACAGGCAGTGTCCGCCTCCGCTGAGGGCCACCAAAACCTCCTCCTCAGAAACTCTAGTGTTCGCCGCCCTCCCAGATGAGAGGTGAGACGCGACGAATGAGCCCACTGAAGTACCTTGGACTGTGCCACAAGTCTGTTAGAAGGACAGCCGTCAGGAACTGCCTCCCTACCCTGCACCTCCCTCACTACAGTCTCTATACCCCAGGACACCGTCGCGAGAATGAGCGACCCGGGGATGAAGGATCCAAGCAGCCAATCCTCACTGGAGCTGGGTATCCGGCTTCACGTTCTTAGACCCCAGACGGTAAGAAAACGTGAATCTGAACCAAGTGAAGAAAAGAGCCCAACAAGCCTGTCGGGGACTGAGGCGTTTAGCCTCCTGGATGTAGGCCAGGATCTTGTGGTCAGTCCAAACCGTCAAGGGATGTTCCGAACCCTCCAACCATTGCCACCACTCCTCCAAAGCCAGTTTGACCGCAAGAAGCTCCCGATTGCCGATATAATAGTTCCTCTCTGCTGGATTGAGACGCCTGGAGATGAAGGGATGAAGCTTTTGGTCTTTAGCTGTGACAGAAGCGCACCCACGCCAACATCAGAGGCATCCACCTCTACCACGAAGGGAAGAGAAGGATCCGCATGAACTAGAATGGGGGCAAAAGAAAACCGCGTTTCAGGTCCTGGAACGCCTTCTCAGCAGCAGGGGTCCAGCTTACATGCCCAGCTGAGCCCTTGATGAGCGCAGTCAATGGGTGCAGCCACAGAACTAAAGTCTCTCACAAATCTATGGTAGAAATGAGCAAAACCCCAAAACCGCTTGACTCTGCTGTGCCGTGACCAGTTGACCACCGCTTCTACCTTTTGGGAGTCCATCCATACACAGCCCTGAGACACGATGTACCCCAGGAAGGAGATCTGAGGAACACAAAACTCACTTTTCGTCCTTCACAAACAAGTGGATGTGTTCAACCACGGACTTGGAGAAGATCAGGCTTGTCATCCCCAGCCGGGGAAACAGGAGAATCGGAAGCCTCCAGACGAGCAGGGCCAGAAAGATGTGGAGAGCGTTGCTGGAAAGTGGACTGTCATGAAGGATTCCATCCCAGAACTCTTCCTGAGGGCCTGTCAATTTGAGGATTATGGATAGAAAGCCAAGGATGTCCAAGAACCAGGGAAATCTCAGGAGAGTACACCAAATATAACTGGATAAACTCCACATGATAATACAGAACCTGTAGCTGAATAGGCCTGGTGAGTTGCTTCACCTTCCCAGAACCTAAGAGTTGCCCATCCAGCACAGTGACCGACAACGTAATGCTCAGCTTAGTGAGAGGCAGCCCCAGTTGGCGAGCTAATGTGCGATACAGAAAACAGCCCGGTAGCCCCATGTCTATAAAAGCAGGAATGTCCAACTGCAGGTTGGCCGGAAGCAAGGTGCGTACCATTTTGGCAGCTGGAGACTGTATCTGACTCGCCAGTATTCTCCCAACTACTGACAAGTTATCCCGTTTCCCGTCAGCTTGGGACAGAAGGCACTGAAATGTCCACAGTAAAGACAACGTTGCTCGTTAATGCTGTGCCTTCTCTCCAGAGCTGAAAGTCTGGTGCATCCCAATTGCGTCGGCTCCTCTGAAGGATATGAAGGAGAACAAGAGACGAATTGAGAACTCTGATGACAAGCAGACGCAGCATAAGGCAGTGGAACAAATGACGAAATGACTCTCAGTGGGACCCGAAACACTGGAAACAATTCGGAACCCATCCGTCCTCTCATGACGATGTTCCTGAAGCCGGTTGTCAATCCGGATGGCCAGAACGATAAGCTCATCCAGAGTGTCGGGGTTGTCCTGGGAATCCAGTGCATCCTTGAGAACCTCGCTGAGTCCGTTCAGAAAGGCTGAGTGAAGTGCCTCTGTATTCCATCCGCTCTCAGCGGGAAGCATCCGAAAGTAAATGGCGCAATCAGTTACACTACGGCTGCCCTGTCAAAGCGCATTGAGTCTTTGAGCAGCGTTCCTGCCACTGATGGGGTGATCAAAAACCCTCTTCATCTCCTGGGTGAAGCTTTTCCAATTAAAACAAATGTCTCATTGCTGCTCCCATATGGCCATGGCCCAGGCCAGAGCTCGTCCTAAGAGAAAGAAGATGACTTATGCCACTCTGGAACACTCGGTAGGAAACGTTGATGCCTCCAATGACTCGAAGGCCAGTGAACATTGGAGCAGGAACCCACGACACCTCCCAGGATGCCCCTCATAGCTCTCCAGTGCCGGGAGATGAGGCTCCCGAAGGGAGGAAGATGCTGAACTGGTAGGGAGTGAAGGATTAGGAACAGTCACAGGTGCAGCAGCCGTTGCTCCCACCTGTCCTGTCTACAGAGCAGACACAAGAGTTCTTAAATCATCCGACAATGTCTGCAGCCTCATGGCGGCCAATCACAGTTCCATGGTGGGCGAGAGCCCATGGAATATTCCTCGGATGACTGAGAAATCTCTGCTGGGTTCATTAATGGCTTAGGTCTACTGTAACAATAATGCTTGTGCAAACTCGAACCCAGGCACAGAGCAACACAGCAAGCAGACGTAAGGGTAAATCCAGATCTTTTACTTAGTCTTAACAGAAACATGGCAACCGCACAAGAACACACTAATAAAACATGAGACCTAAGCAAAGATACAGGCCAACTGAGGAACCTAAATAACAAGGCAACCAGGTGAACAAAGAAGGTAATTAAACACAGGTGAATCCCATAAGTAATAATCAGTGTAACCTGCAAACTAAAAACAAGGTAAGGATGCCCTCCAGCGGTAACCCAAGGAAACAACAATCAAATAAAACAGAAACTGTGACAAACCCCAACCAGTGGCAATTTTACCATGTAAATATTGGTGGGGCAAAAATAAAAACTTTGTGGGATGAATGCCAGCAAAGCCACTACACAACACAACACTAAACAATACATTAATTGCACTATATTGGTGACAAACAGTGCCCACAAACTGTTGGGGGCCTACATAAAGCTGTCCCAACAGGAGTCTGAACATCTTACCACTTGTCACATTGGTATGAATGAGTCGGGAGATAGGTGCAGGAATGCGTAATAGGGTTTTGTATTACACCCAAATTATGGCATGTTGTGTAAAGGCACGGGGACGAAGACCAAACGAACTGTATACAAAACACAGGGTAGAAACCCAAACAAAAGAGCGAGGAGTTCCCTCAAATAAATAACAAGTGCACAATGATTAACACACGGGACGAGACCCGTAATCATCTGCGCAATCCACAATGGCACGAAAGCCAAAACACAGCACAGGTACTCACACGTACCAACGGACATTGTAACAATAATTGACAGGACAATGGTGAACCAAGGACACACTTATACAATTTGTCATCACTGGGAATATAGGGGCCAGGTGTGCGTAATGAAAGTTCCAGAGGGATCCGTAACACCACTGCTACACCTGGTTATCAGCGGAGCCTTGTCTGGCAGCGAAACAGTTCATTCAGCCTCATTTACTGCCTTTAAAAAAAACATAGCTTATATGGCTGACTTGCTTAAACAAATGTGGTTTCTAATGACAATTGAGATGTACAAACTATGGCATAAGGGCACGACAAGTGGATAAGAGGCAATCCGTAATTTTGATTAAGACATTAATGAGCGAGCTCGGACGGACAAAGTCAATATAACTATTTGTTTTGCACTTTTGAAATGTACAGCGACAGAATTCAGAACATGGGCCGTTCTTAAAGTATTCTCCTTGTACACCAAGTCAGAACCGTAGGATAAATAAACGAGGCACATAAGCAGACAATGAAAGCTCTTACATTGATTGATGATTACATTTCTCTAAAGCAGGTTATAGGTAGGCTACGTGTGCACCACCAAGTCAGAACAGTAGACGAAATTAAGAGGTGTATATAGACCAAATTATTAGGGTGAGGCACATGGGCTACTAACATCTTACTATATATACAACATACACTTACTATTACTTTCATAGCTTCAGTATACATATCTCCCTAGCATATTGCATAATTTATGCAGCAGCCTACAATACATTTTTGGGCTCACCTTGTTGTGCTGTGCTCACTTGAACTAGGTGGCGCGGCGGTCCTTCGTGGGCAAATTTTGTCATCAAAGTCTGTCATTCTCTGGATTTATGGTGCCTTCAAAACAACTGGGAACTCTGAAAAAAACAAGATCGAATCATGATGACGTCATTGATTTTTAGCTCGTAGCTCTAGAAAGAGGCCGGATTTACGATTCCATGTTGGATGACAGTTCAAAACTTATTTTCCCAGTCAGAGCTTGTTTTTTCCTGATTTCCCAGTTGTCATGAACTCACTGAAGTCAAGTTTTCGCAGTTACAAGTTAACAGTTGTTTTGAGCGCGACACAAATCATGCGTCCTTGACAGCATGACCAATGTTGAATGTTTATTATTTTAACTTGGAAAAGAGCCCATTGATCCCAGATTTGGGACCACACAGTACTCCTCTGAATAGCAGGCTAGTGATAGCTTTGCAATGCTTGCAGTTAGCCACTGTCACTGATTCTGTCCAAACCACTCATTGTTGAATTTGCAATTTCAAACTTGTTGTGTAATGTTAATGTTTATATCCAATGGCTGATGAGCACCGAATCTATAATTTATCTTCATATGACAAGGATTAAAACGGATTTGCCAGTAGATTGTCGACTTGATTCATGATGATGACTGATAGCTAAGATTTTCAAAGTATGATGTTGACATGATCAGTCCAATCAATGTGATTTGACATCATGTTATCTGTGGCCAATGACCTTGAGCCTTCTTGGATGGGCACTTCTAATGTAACTCTAGGGCAGCACCCAAGGGGCTAGAATTTTCTAGCTCTACCCTTGGACTTGGCTGTGACGTAGTGTCCCCATGAGTGGCAGAACACTGAGCCATTTTTCTGCTGGCTTGCCCCACCACCACAGAAAGCACTGAGCTAGGAGCTGCCTTACTCAAGAAAACAAAAAAGAGACCATGTTTGTATGTGGCTTTATTAACTCATTGATATATTAGTTTAAAACATTTTTTTTTACATTGTTTGCAAACTGATATGTGACAAGTATTAATGCAAAAAAGACAAGCCCCCCCCCAAAAAAAAGAATGTGGGGCTCTGCCCAACCTACCCTGAATTACGGGTCGCCACTGACCCCAACACATGTTCATGTCATTATTACTATTCAACTGCATTACAGTTTTTTTTAAATGACTTTGACTACCAATAGCCGGTGACTGCAATAGCCAGCAAATTGTAAGCATTTTAAACTTGCAAACCTTGATATGTTCGTTTAAAACACACAAGTCCAAGATGGGAAGCAACGCTCCATCGCTCTTGGGAACCATTAAGTACCGGTCTTACCACCTGCTCTGTACTTCTGAAGGGACCACCGGAATAGACTGATTTTGAAGGACAGAGGAAACCATTGACGTAATGATACCACATAAAGGAGGAGGGCTAGCTGCGTACACTACAGATCCTGGTTCGATCCCAGGCTGTGTTGCAGCCGGCCGCGACTGGGAAACCCATGGGGTGGCGCACAATTGGCCCAGCATAGTCCGGGTTAGGGGAGGGTGTGGCCAGCCGGGATGTTTTTGTCCCATCGTGCACTAGCAATGTCATAGTGACCATTAAGTTCTTGGTCACCTCCCTGACCATGGCCCTTCTCCCTAATTTCTCAGTTTGGCCGGGCGGCCAGCTCTAGGAAGAGTCTTGGTGGTTCCAAACTTCTTCCATTTAAGAATGATGGAGGCCACTGTGTTCTTGGGGACCTTCAATGCTGCAGACATTTTTTTGGTCGTTTTTTTTGGTAGTCCTAATATTGAGTTTCACCCACCCCCCCTTTCGCCTTCAGAACAGCCTCGATTCGTCAGGGCATGGACTCTACAAGGTGTCAAAAGCATTCCACAGGGATGCTGGCCCATGTTAACTCCAATGCTTCCCACAGTTGTGTCAAGTTGGCTGGATGTTCTTAAGGTGGTGGAATATTCATGATACACACGGAAAACTGCATGAAAAACCACGCAGCATTGCAGCCCGTGACACAAACTGGTATGCCTGGCACCTACTACCATACACCATTCAAAGCCACTTAAATATTTTGTCTTGCCCATTGACCCTCTGAATGGCACACATACAAAATTAATAACTCAATTGTGTCAAGGCTTTAAAACTACGCTAATGGAAGTAGATTTAAAAAGTAAAGGATCACAGGTTTCACTGGGATTCACCTGGTCAGTCTATGTACACTCAGTGTATACTTCCATTCAGACGACTCTTGTGAGGCTTGTGGGCGTCCTAAAGCAAATACAACCAACATGTACGTGTTCATGAGAGTAAACAGTTTCCATAGAGGGGCCATATTAATGTGTAGCCCAAACTGTTCGGACACCACAGACAGAAGTTGGCATATCGGCGGTACCGAATTCAGACGATTCCCATGATGCTTGTGGGGGTCATGGAGCATAACGGAGAACACCATCATGTTCTTGACAGTCTCACCTTTCCTTTATTAATTTTAGGACCCCTGTAGGTTAAATATGAAAAAATGATTTGATAAAATATTAAATTTGACCTTTACTACAATAGCCCATAGAAACACATTGAATAACACATTATTAAATGGCGAATCACAGAAGAAAAAAAAATCTGGTTTTGAAGTGTCTGTCCTACACTATACAGTATATACAAAGGTATGTGGACACCCCTTAAATTAGTGGATTTGCTATTTCAGCGACAACTGTATAAAATCGAGCACACAGCCCTGCAATCTCATTAGACAAACATTTGCAGTAGAATGCCCTTAATGAAGAGCTCAGTGACCTTCAACGTGGCACCATAAGAAGATGCCACCTTTCCAACAAGTTACTTTAATCAAATTCACTTTTAATAAGGCACACCTGTTAAATGAAATCCATTCCAGGTGACTACCTCATGAAGCTGGTTAAGAGAATGCCAAGATTGTGCAAAGCTGTCATCAGGGCAAAGGGTCGTTACTTTGAAGAATCTAAAATCTAAAATATATTTTGATTACGATTCCATATGTGTTATTTCATAGTTTGGATGTCTTCATTATTTTTCTACAATGTAGAAAATAGTCAAAATAAATAAAAACCCTTGGATGAGTAGGTGTGTCCAAAACTTTGACGGATACTGTACACATCCCAACCAGAAGCCATAGGCAACAATTGCATTGAGCTAAAGGCTAGAGCTGCCGCTTTCAAGGAGCGGGACACTAATCCGGATGCTTATAAGAAATCCCACAATGCCCTGCGACAAACCATCAAACAGGCAAAGTGTCAATACAGGACTAAGATCAAATCCTACTACACTGGCTCTGGCGCTTGTCGGGTTTGGGAAGGCATGCAAACTTTCACGGATTACAAAGGGAAACCTAGCTGAGAGCTGTCCAGTGATGCAAGCCTACCAGACGAGCTACATGCTTTATATGCTAGCTTCGAGACAAGCAACACTGAACTGTGCATGAGAGCACTATCTTTTCCAGATGACTGTGTGAGCACACTCTCTATAGCCAATGTGCGTATGATCTGCAAACAGGTTAACATTCCCAAAGCTGTAGGGCCAGATGGAATATCAGGATGCTTAATCAAAGCATGGGCTGACCAGCTGGAAAGTGTCTTCACTGACATTTTCAACCTCTCCCTGACTGAGTCTGTAATACCTACATACAGTACGTATTTCAAGCAGACCACCATAGTCCCTGTACCCAAGAACCCACATCAAATAAAATAACATTTTATTGGTCATATACACATATGCATATAGTGCCTTGCGAAAGTCTTCGGCCCCCTTGAACTTTGCGACCTTTTGCCACATTTCAGGCTTCAAACATAAAGATATAAAACTGTATTTTTTTTGTGAAGAATCAACAACAAGTGGGACACAATCATGAAGTGGAACGACATTTATTGGATATTTCAAACTTTTTTAACAAATCAAAAACGTAAAAATTGGGCGTGCAAAATTATTCAGCCCCCTTAAGTTAATACTTTGTAGCGCCACCTTTTGCTGCGATTACAGCTGTAAGTCGCTTGGGGTATGTCTCTATCAGTTTTGCACATCGAGAGACTGAAATTTTTTCCCATTCCTCCTTGCAAAACAGCTCGAGCTCAGTGAGGTTGGATGGAGAGCATTTGTGAACAGCAGTTTTCAGTTCTTTCCACAGATTCTCGATTGGATTCAGGTCTGGACTTTGACTTGGCCATTCTAACACCTGGATATGTTTATTTTTTAACCATTCCATTGTAGATTTTTCTTTATGTTTTGGATCATTGTCTTGTTGGAAGACAAATCTCCGTCCCAGTCTCAGGTCTTTTGCAGACTCCATCAGGTTTTCTTCCAGAATGGTCCTGTATTTGGCTCCATCCATCTTCCCATCAATTTTAACCATCTTCCCTGTCCCTGCTGAAGAAAAGCAGGCCCAAACCATGATGCTGCCACCAGCATGTTTGACAGTGGGGATGGTGTGTTGAGGGTGATGAGCTGTGTTGCTTTTACGCCAAACATAACGTTTGGCATTGTTGCCAAAAAGTTCAATTTTGGTTTCATCTGACCAGAGCACCTTCTTCCACATGTTTGGTGTGTCTCCCAGGTGGCTTGTGGCAAACTTTAAACAACACTTTTTATGGATATCTTTTAAGAAATGGCTTTCTTCTTGCCACTCTTCCATAAAGGCCAGATTTGTGCAATATACGACTGATTGTTGTCCTATGGACAGAGTCTCCCACCTCAGCTGTAGATCTCTGCAGTTCATCCAGAGTGATCATGGGCCTCTTGGCTGCATCTCTGATCAGTCTTCTCCTTGTATGAGCTGAAAGTTTAGAGGGACGGCCAGGTCTTGGTAGATTTGCAATACTCCTTCCATTTCAATATTATCGCTTGCACAGTGCTCCTTGGGATGTTTAAATCTTGGGAAATCTTTTTGTATCCAAATCCGGCTTTAAACTTCTTCACAACAGTATCTCGGACCTGCCTGGTGTGTTCCTTGTTCTTCATGATGCTCTCTGCGCTTTTAACGGACCTCTGAGACTATCACAGTGCAGGTGCATTTATACGGAGACTTGATTACACACAGGTGGATTGTATTTATCATCATTAGTCATTTAGGCCAACATTGGATCATTCAGAGATCCTCACTGAACTTCTGGAGAGAGTTTGTTGCACTGAATAATTTTGCAGTTTTTCAGTTTTTGATTTGTTAAAAAAGTTTGAAATATCCAATAAATGTCGTTCCACTTCATGATTGTGTCCCACTTGTTGTTGATTCTTCACAAAAAAATACAGTTTTATATCTTTATGTTTGAAGCCTGAAATGTGGCAAAAGGCTGCAAAGTTCAAGGGGGCCGAATACTTTCGCAAGGCACTGTATTAGCAGATGTTATTGCGGGTGTAGCGAAATGCTTGTGTTTCAAGTTCCAGCAGTGCAGTAGTACCTAACAGTTCACAACAATACACACAAATCTAAAAGTAAAATATTGGAATTAAGAAATATATAACAGTTAGGACAAGCAATGTCTGAGTGGCATTGACTAAAATACAGTAGAATAGAATACAGTATACACATTTGAGATGAGTAAAGCAGTATGTAAACATTATTAAAGTGACTAGTGTTCCATTATTAAAGTGATTCCATGTCTATGTATAAAGGGAAGCAGCCTCTAAGGTGCAGAGTTGCGTAACCAGGTGGTAGCCAGCAAGTGATAGCTATTTAACAGTCTGATGGACTTGATATAGAAGCTGTTTTTCAGTCTCTCGGTCCCAGCTTTGATGCACCTGTACTGACCTCGCCTTCTGGATGATGGCGGGATGACGGGTGTCTCGGGTGGTTGATGTCCTTGATGATCTTTTTGACCTTCCTGTGATATCGGGTGCTGTAGGTGTCCTAGAGGGCAAGCAGTTTGCCCCCGATGATGCGTTGGGCAGACCGCACAACCCTCTGGAGTGCCCTGTGTTTGCGGAGCAGTTGCCATACCAGGCAGTGATACAGCCCGACAGGATGCTCTCAATTGTGCATCTGTCAAAGTTTTTGAGGGTCTTAGCCAAATTTCTTCAATGTCCTGAGGTTGAAGAGGTGCTGTTGCTTCTTCTTCACCACACTATCTGTGTGGGTGGACCATTTCAGATTGTCAGTGATGAAAATGCTTAGTGAAAATGCTGTTCATAGACTACAGCTCAGCAATCAACACCATAGCGCCCTCCAAGCTCATCACTAAGCTAAGGTCACTGGGACTGAACCTCCCTCTGCAACTGGATCCTGGACTTTCTGATGGGCTGCCCCCAGGTAATGAGGGTAGGCAACAACACATCCGCCTCGCTGACCCTCAACACGGGGGTCCCTCAGGGTGCATTTTTAGGTCCTCCTGTACTCCCTGTTCACCCACGACTGTGTGGCCACGCAAGACTCTAACACAATCATTACATTTGCAGATTAGACAACGGTGGTAGGCCGGATCACCAACGACAGCCTATAGGGAGGAGGTCAGAGACCAAGCAGTGTGTTGTGTCAGAACAGAAATGACAAGATTATGTTATAATACTGTTATTGCATCAAATGGTTGTTTTATGCAACAGAATAGAGGGTTTTTAGAACACTCTAATCTGTGTGTGTGGACTGAAAGTGGGCCTCTGGGAGATTTAACACTGACAGTGGATTTACAATGGAATGGTGATAAAACAACATTCCCTTTCCATGATTAGAGTCTGTGGGCCTGTCTGTGGTGACAGGGAGAACCAGTCTCCAGTTTCTTTAATGAATGGTTTTAATATTGTACGTTCTAGGTTTAGTATTCTAAATTCTCTCATCTGTGATTTGTCATGAATATCCAGGAGGATAGAATTTGCTATAAAATGCTGTGGCTTAGTCCTGCTGGTTGGGCTCTTAACGAATCACCTACGGCGGAGTTTGTTGACAGGCTCCATTACTGCAAAAGTTCAATAATAAAGTTGACTTGTTTTGAAGAAATATGAAAGTCTCTCCTTTTGACTTCAATGATTCCACAACAATTTTGGCGACGAGAATGTGACGATAAACTTCATATTTCTGATTGTTCCCAGTGAAACCCAGGTTCGCCGTGCACGGGGAGTTGCATTAGATGCAGCTGGGGAAAGCCACTCTTCACTATTCGGAGCAGATCAAATCCCTACCTGGCTGGGAGCTGAATGGATACATAATTTCGAACAGAATTGGTGTCACGCCCTGATCAAATCAAATCAAATCAAATGTATTTATATAGCCCTTCGTACATCAGCTGATATCTCAAAGTGCTGTACAGAAACCCAGCCTAAAACCCCAAACAGCAAGCAATGCAGGTGTAGAAGCACGGTGGCTAGGAAAAACTCCCTAGAAAGGCCAAAACCTAGGAAGAAGGAATAGGAAGATCTGATCCTAGGAAGATCTGTTTCACCTGTCCCTGTGATTGTCTCCACCCCCTCCAGGTGTCGCTTATTTTCAATAGTGTATTTATCCCAGTGTTTCCTGTCTCTCTGTGCCAGTTTGTCTTGTAATGAAGCCCTTTTGTGGGGTAAATAACAAATTCTGATTGGCTGGGCCTGGCTCCCCAGTGGGTGGGCCTATGCCCTCCCATGCCCACCCATGGCTGCGTCTCTGCCCAGTCATGTACCATCCATGAATTAGGGCCTAATTAATTTATTTCAATTGACTAATTTCCTTTTATGAACTGTAAGTCAGTAAAACTGTTGAAATTGTTGCATGCTGCGTTTATAATTTTGTTCAGTGTAGAAAGGTGAACGCAGCGATCAGGTTACTTCCACCAGGCTAATCTCATAACCACCATTGATAAGTGACCGGCCAGCAGGGTTGAATGTAAATCTGTAATGTAAATGTAATCTGTTAGTTACTAGTTGCCTGCCCAAAATTGTAATCAGTAACGTAACTTTTGGATTACCCAAACTCAGTAACATAATCTGATTACATTGTTACTTTTAGATTACTTTCCTCTTAAGAGGCATTAGAAGAAGACAAAAATGTATGTTACCAATATAACTACATCTATTTTAAAAGGTTACATAGCAGGTTATATAGATGTTAAATTTAACTTTATGGGTTGGTTATGTAGGCTTCTTCTAACCCAACGCTTTCTACTACATATAATAATATTAAAAACCAAATCTATCAGAATTTCAGTCATTCCAATAAATGTTATTCCACTTGATCTTCAAGGATAGGACTTGGAAATATGGAAGTATAGATTAGCCAAATTGTTTTACGTGAGCATAACTCCAAAACTAAGGACTTCTTAGCCAGCCCTATTCTGTTGTTTATGATTGGGCTCATTGATTCGAGTTGAAAAATAAATGCTGCGCTCATGGAATGGCATGCTTTGAGCACTACTGAAAAGTGCTATTTACATGTGAAGAATGAATGCCATATGCTGCATTTTATATAGCCCTATTGTTCAACTTTTTGTTATTGATAATTTGATATCTTGATAATATGTAGCTGTTTAAAGGGCAAATCCACAGATGAAACAATAACAAAACAGGTCGCCCACCTCTGTTTTGGTAAAAAACTGAGGCATGGGCCGGGAGAAATGTAACCACTCTCAGATTAATAGACAGAGCTATGGATGCAAGGACTGTCACGTTCTGACCATAGTTCCTTTGTGTTTTCTTTGTTTTAGTGTTGGTCAGGACGTGAGCTGGGTGGGCAGTCTATGTTGTGTGTCTGGTTTGTCTCTTTCTATGTTTCGCCTGATATGGTTCTCAATCAGAGGCAGGTGTTAGTCATTGTCTCTGATTGGGAACCATATTTAGGTAGCCTGTTTTGTGTTGGGTTTTGTGGGTGATTGTTTCTTGTCTTTGTGTCTATGCACCAGATAAGACTGTGTTCGGTTTTCACATTTATTGTTTTGTAGTTAGTTCATGTCTCTTATTAAAGAACATGAACACTAACCACGCTGCATTTTGGTCCGCCTCTCCTTCCCAGGAAGAAAGCCGTTACAAGGACTGACCATTCATGATAAAACATTACTGTTTTAACCATGTTATGAGGCTATACAGTGTTTGTTTACATTTATAATGTTTACAAACATTGGAGAAAAACAAGCTTTATATTTTGGATTCTCATTCTCAAAGAGACTTTGGCTATGACGGATTAAGTGATATGACATGCTATTCTATAAAATAATTTCTCCGTAATTAATATTAGCTGATTGAGCTAATTATGTAAATGTAATTAACTAGAGAGTCGGGGCACCACGAAATAAGTTGTTGTTATCTTCTGAATAAACTCTTAAAGATGATGGTTTAAGGTTATCTGCATGAATCCTGGCTAACAATTTGAATCAGCAATACAAAATTGGGTTTAATTATTTATTTACTAAATTCCTAACTAATCACACAGAATTACACATACACATAATTAATCAACTCGATTACAAATTATGTCATAAAGGAAAACCTCCCTAGCGGGCGGAACAGATATGACAGCTGGTTACACAAAAGAAAAGGGGCTGGGTTTGAGTGAAAGAGCGGGAAGACTGAGGAACAAAGGGCGATGCTGTGCTATTGTAAATACAATATCTTATGCATTCTAAATTACTGCCCATTTGGAAAAGGAAAATGAAATAAATTTACTCTGAGCTGCACTTCAGTAGGTTGGTGGTAGGTGGAAGGCCGTGTTGCCAAACCGAGTCCTTTGTCCTTTGAAGAATGTCTCTGGTGGTAAATTGGAAACGTTGTAGTAACGTCGCTGTGTGATAGACGGGATACTCTGTCTGTTCCTTCCTAACCCTAGTTTGCAGCGGCTGTTGCTAACTCAACGGCTAGGAGGTATCACTTCTGTAGTGAATAAGAGTTCAAAGTTCATACCATTCGCAACCAAAGCTCACGCTGATGTTGGCTTCGTTCTGAACCATTCTGACATCGGACTGTCGTCCTCACATCCTCGGAACAGGACGTTACATTTTCGTCAAGGCTTTATATAGGAAGGGAGAGGAGGGCGTGTTTGAAAAGTTTTATAGCCCATGTCCCTTCACAGGGGCGGGCCACTGGTTGAGCAGAAAACCCAAATCTCACATTTTAAAAGCTAAAATCACATTTCATCCCATCACAAATAATTTCATATTCAAACATTTAAATTAAACAACAGTTCCATGTGAATCCGATAACTCTGATGTGTAGACTTTCCACTGTAGAGTTTGTCATCTTATCATTGATGAGAATGTCTCAGATGACAACCGAACTGACATCGTATTCATTTAAGTACCACCGCATATGTTTAATTGGTCGGATTACCAGAATATAGTTCATTCCCCCCCCCCCCCCCCACCTTCTGATGTTCCCAGAATCTCTATGTTAACCAAGGGTTTTGAAAATGTAACATCAGTTGGGTAGAGAGAGGAAAAATATATTCTTATATTCTTCAAGAAGCAATGGATATATATACAGTACCAGTGAAAGGTTTGGACACACCTACTCATTCCAGGGTTTTTCTTTATTTTTACTATTTTCTACATAATAGTGAAGACATCAAAACTATGAAATAACATATATGGAATCATCTAGTAACCAATAAGGTGTTAAACAAATATATTTGAGATTTGAGATTCTTCAAAGTAGCCAGCATTTGCCATGATGGCAGCTCTGCACACTCTTGGCATTCTCTCAACCAGCTTCATGAGGTAGTCACTGAAGAGCCACTGAAAAAGCTGATTGGCACGTGTGTTTTTCTGTTGCTCATTAGAAAAACTAGTTTTCAGTCTTGGAGGTGTGTTTCCTGACCAATTACGTTAATTTTGTTTGTCCCCCATGAGACACATCCTCAAAATCCCCAGAATAAATCTAAGATAACTCTGTAATGAATTTTGATGTTTTTGCCGAGGATGTTTTAGTTGAGATATTTTACATCCAAGTAAGGTGTTTGGTACAGTATTTATCAAGTAAAAAAATGTGTCACATGTTGTTTTCTTATTTAAAACAAATCTAATAATAATCGGACCTGCTGGACAGGCCTGTCTCACTGTCTATGCTTTGGATAGAGAGCAATCACCGCAGCTGTTCACCCCATGTTAGTGGGTAAATGGACATTGTCAAATCAAAACCCAACCTTCTTTTATTTACCCGTTGTGACACATGGATTTTCCAAACTCCGTTTTTGACTAGACTGACTTTATGACAAAAATTCTCCTTTTTACATTTTGTAGTCAATTTTGACACTAAAATAACTGCTTCTGACTTATATCGAAGACAAATAGGCAGTTTTCAAAGGAATTAATTGCTTTTGAAAGGCAGTCGCTGTTTATTAAAATTAAATTTGGCTTTATACTCGTAGCCCTTATTTAGGGAATCTCTCATGCTATACAATAATTTGATGTTACTATAAGCTATGGCAATGTTTTTCATAGATGCAGTCCACCCAATATAAAAGTGCACATTTACTTCCATAAGTTTTTTTACTAGCATGTAAGATCAACATATACACAATAATACATGAATAAATAATCAAATCAATTAAATATCCTGTCTTGTAAGGTTAGCTAACATTAGCTAATGTTATAGCAGTGTTTTAGAGATGGGCGGACGTTAAAATGGAATGGCATCCACATCTGAAGAGCGGAAGTAGATGGCAAATTCCTGTGACTTTGAAAAGGTAGGGAACGTTTCACTGATGAATTACTTAATTGACCTATTACACAATTATAAAAGGATACTGATTAATTAGGTTACAATGGGTTATATTTTGTGATCGAGTTGCATTGGGTCTGTCGGTTGTCTATGTGTGATGGCTTTACACAATACACATTATCAGCTAGGACACATTAATAAATCACAAAAACAGGTGCAAGTGAACACCACTTCTTGCATGTAGTGGCTTTTTCTTTGGTTGTGATTGTCATCTTAAAGGCTATAGGCTCAATGTGCTACTTTCTGTTAACTCATTTAGACAATATTTGTATATTTCCCACTAGATCTTTTGATTCTTCAAAATGTCAGAGACCAATTTTCGATCCTTTCAGGGACAATAAGTGAGTATTCTATATACATGTATCTGTCATTCATGTAGCTTACTGGATTTTTACTGACCTACTTTTAAAATTGTCTTTTGATTCCTAACATTTTGTTACTTTGAGCTATTTACGGCTCATGGTTGTTATGAATATTCAGAACGTGATCTCAAGGCCATGTTACAGTAACACAATCATTTTCCTGTCACACTCAAGATTAAATTCAAATAATGTAGATGGTACGCCTATAGCATACTAAGTAGATGGATGAGCAATAACACACCCTCTTCTCTTGTTGCTTTACTGCCAATTTAATCAAAACCAATCAGTCAGTCCCATCAGTTAATAGTAGCCTATATAACATTTTGTATTACAGTTTTTTCAGAATGCTTAAACACTAACGGTGATTCTTGAAGCACTATCTCTGAAACCATTCAAACTTGTAGCCAATGCATTTACCAAGTGTGCCAAACTGAATCCACGTTCTCTGCTTTACACTCACTTTGTAATTTTATAACACACTTTTTTCAAAACTGTAAACACAACTCACTGTTTTACTCAGTTTGCAATTTAATAACACACTTATAGCAAAACTGTAAACATTGGTCTACATTGCTACACTATTTCGCCAATTGCCTTTCCACATTGACACATGTGAAAAAACGTTTAGATAATGAGTTCACTTATAAATCAGAGCTTGAGCAGTGAGGGGAAAAAATATTTGATCCTCTGCTGATTTTGCACGTTTGCCCACTGACAAAGAAATTATCCATCTATAATTGTAATGGTAGGTTTATTTGAACAGTGAGAGACAGAATAACAACAACAAAAATCCAGAAAATAATTATTTGACCCCCTCTCAATCAGAAAGATTTCTGGCTCCCAGGTGTCTTTTATACAGGTAACGAGCTGAGATTAGGAGCACACTCTGAAAGGGAGTGCTCCTAATCTGTTTGTTACCTGTATAAAATACACCTGTCCACAGAAGCAATCAATCAATTAGATTCCAAACTCAAAATCAGCAGGGGATCAAATCCTTTTTTCCTCACTGTAAATAGGCCACAGGTAAACATTTGGTTGGACAACAATTGAGGCCAATATTGGACAGAGAGTAAGAGGGGTGAGAACTAGAGGAGGAGGAAGAGGAGGATGAGGAGGTGAAGAAGTAAGAGGAAAAGGAATAGGAGGAGGAGGAGAAGGAAGAGGTGAAGTAGGATGGGGAGAAGAAGAAGACTGGGAAGAGAAAGAGGAACGGGAGTCAGGAACACAATAACTTATGAAATCAGAGTGACTGTGGTTGACCATGTTGTCAACCATGGGATGAGCATGAGGGAGGCTGGGCAACGGGTTCAACCAAATCTGAGCCACTATACTGTTGCAGGTATCATCCGAATATTTCGATATGAGAAGTGCTGTAGTCTTACTGGTACAGTAATATGTACTGTACTTTCATAATGAGAAGGATCTATCACTAAAACCATTCAAATGTTTTTACAGAACTGCAAGAAAAACAGTATCTGGTGGAAGAGGTCGACTGTTCACCCCAGAGCAGGAGACCCACATTGTAAATACGGTCATTGCAAATAACTGCATCAGACTCGGAGACCTGCAGGACCACATAATGTCAGATAACATCATATTCCAATACGTCAACAGAGTGAGTCTCTCTGCAATGTCTTGTCTACTGAAACACAATACAATTAGGATGAAGCAGCTGTACAGAGTCCCCTTTGAAAGAAACTCAGACCGTGTAAAACAACTGAGATATGAATATGTAAGCTATGCTATCCTATCATCGGTGTTGGATCTGGAAGTGTATGGTGCTACATCATATTGACTGATCCCTGTCTTTCGTACTGGGCTACATTGTTTTGTCTTGTCTCTTTCAGAGTCATATATGTGGATCAAGGCAGGTTTCAACCTTGCATAAACAAGCGGCTGTAGCAGAAATATCATTGGACACTGTGCCATCATCAACGTCCCAGAACAACATGGTGGCAACATAACAATGTGTGCGGCTATTAGTCAAAACGGCATCCTTCACCATCATGCAATCCTAGGCCCATACAACACCGCACACATTATCACATTTCTGGACACCCTCCACAACAGACTAATCCCTAATGACCAGGGGCCAGAGCAGCCCAGGTACGTTATCAACAGGGACAATGTTAGTTTCCACCGGGCTGCTGTAGTCTGCAATTGGTTCACAGGTCACCCACTTTTCATCTCACTCAATCTCCCTCCATACTCTCCGTTCTTGAATCCTATTGAAGAATTCTTCTCTGAATGACGTTGGAAGATGTATGATCGCCAGCCCCCCCTCCAGCCCCAGTACCCCTTCTACAGGCAATGGAGGAGGCTTGTGGAGACATCGATCAGGGGTCATGCAAGAATTGTTTGCTTTAGCAAGAGATGTATAATGTTTTTCTGGTTGGTGTAAGGTTTTGTGGTTAGTGTGTAGAGTTTTGCAAAAATAGCCTATAGTTTCAAAGATAGTGCCTAAGCAATGAGATTGTTTTTTAAAATATCACGAGCAGCAAAACAGTCAACAGGCATTCCCGTTCAGCTTCTGTAAAAAGTTTGGACTCGTTAGGCCTATGTGCGATGCCAATTGAATGAAAGATGTCAGTGTTCCCAAACAGACTTCCTACAGTCACTAAGTTATTACAATAGACGTCTCATTGTGTCTCCTTTATCATAAAAAAATAGCATATTCCACTTTCATCTGTTGGACCTAACTGTCAAATCATGGGAATTCCGATCGCTGTCCTTGGTGCTGAATCTGCTTGTAGCCTAGGCTATTTTCCTATTAGTTTGTTTCCCTTTTACGTTGCAAAGTCACTAACAGGCCATATCAGGTGATGATGGTAGGTTAATCTTATTATAACGTTTGGGCAATGTGAAATTGTCCATGGGTCTAACATGCAGTGAATTTCCGAAACGCGAATGCAGTGTATGTCAATTCATATTTCCATGTTGAAGCCAATAAAAAATAGATTAGCTAGCTACAACATGTTTGTTATAACTAGGCCTATCTTAGGGTTAGTGTACACCATTTAACGATATTCAATGGATAAGGCAAACATCTATATCTCCTTCCAAAGAGCCCTTAGGCCTACGTGCGCACACATTGCCTATTGCCTACTCCAAAATGTCCGATAATGTCCTTTATATCCATAAAAACTCAGTTTAGCTGGCGCGCTTCAGTCAATAATCCACCCAGTTTCCCTCCATCAAAATGCATACAAAATGAATCCCAAACGTTACTAATAAACTTTTCCAAACAAGTCAAACAACGTTTATAATCAAACCTTAGTTACCCTAATATGTAAATAAACGCTAAAATTTAAGATGGAGAATCATTATTGTCTTTACCGGAGAAAAATACCAAAGAACTCTCTTCCACGCGCTTGGAAACACTACAGCCAAAATGGGAGCCACCTAGAAAAACTACAACTTCTGGCAAATTAAAAAAAAAAAACAGCCTGAAACTCTTTCTAAAGACTGTTGACATCTAGTGGAAGCCATAGGAACTGCAATCTGGGAGGACTTGTGTTAGTGTCACGTTCTGACCATCGTTCGTATGTGTTTTCCTTGTTATAGTGTTGGTCAGGACGTGAGCTGGGTGGGCATTCTATGTTGTGTGTCTGGTTTGTCTATTTCTATGTTTGGCCTGATATGGTTCTCAATCAGAGGCAGGTGTTAGTCATTGTCTCTGATTGGGAACCATATTTAGGTAGCCTGTTTTGTGTTGGGTTTGTTGGGTGATTGTTCCTGTCACTGTGTTTGCACCAGATAGGACTGTTTAGGTTTTCACTTTTCTTGTTTTGTTTAGTCTGTTCATGTCTTTATTAAAAACATGAATAACCACCACGCTGCATTTTGGTCCTCCTCTCTTTCACCAGAAGAAAACCCTTACAGTTAGGCCAATTTTTTTTGCATATCCTAGCTTCTGGGCCTGAGTAACAGGCAGTTTATTTTGGGCACGCTTTTCATTCGGACGTCAAAATACTGCCCCCTACCCAAGAGAGGTTAACCATGCCCACGGTGAACACAGACATTGTGGCAATGTGATGGAACCACCTTCCAAGGCGAGTGCATAAAAGGACTGCTAATGAAATTTACATTAGACCAGTACATTGCCCGGTTGCTACTGGCGTGTAAAATTGTTTAAAACTACTAGGCCAGCGTGAGCTGAATGTTACGAAATGGTAAAACCCTCTGAAACTCAACAGAGAAGAAGAAGACTAGACTAAGACATGCACCGCCTGCAGCTCTGCATGTAATGTAGTCTAGGAAACTTGACCGAAGAAGAGAAAAGAAGAACATTTCCCTATCAAACGACCATTGCAATGTCTGATGTATCCAGTCTAATGAACACTTTCAGAACAAAGAAAGCCTATTAAGAAAACGATTAAACTATTAAGGACATTGTGATCTCTGGTGGACAACCAGAGACTTACACAACCAGAGACTTTCTGTTGAATTATTCGTCACAGACGGATCAAGGGGTTTCAACAGAGAGACGACAAAGACATCTAAGTGTAAATTGATGGTGCATTTCTAAATCCGAATGAGCGGTTGTTAGGGTGCTAAATATCCATATTTACGATGAGCATATTATTCAACTGTATGTACGATAGTTGAATTCATTTGTCTCTCCTTTTCCCGCTCTTTTGTTCCCCACCCCTTTCATTGTGTAACAAGCCGTCATAAGGGGGTTAGTCCACACAGGACTTTTCATTGTATTATGTTAGTAATCAAAGTATAATCTATCCTGTGTGTATGTAATTCTGCTTGATTATTTAGTTAGTAAATAAATAATTAAGCTAATTTGTGTATTGCTGAATCATCATTTAGACTAGGGCTCGTGCAGATTTGAAGTCATTCATGACGTTCAGAACGAGACTGATACAAGGTAATAATTATTAATGGAGGACTAATATGATAACGATATATATTCTTGAGTTAATTCGGGAAACGGTAACTCATTAAACAAACTTTTGCTGTGTTGCCCCAAGATTACTGAGTTCCTTGTTACACGATTAATTTAATCACGTAATAATTAAACATAGTTATTTGCCAGGATAGGCCGAGGGGGCTTTACTTGGCTCACCGCGCTCTATCGGCGGGCCGGGCACCTGCAGACTGACCTCGCTCGTCAGGTGAACAGTGTTTCCTCTGATACACTGGCTTCCGTGTTAAGTGGGCGGGTGTTAAGAAGCGCGGTTTGGCGGGTCATGTTTAGGGGGACGCATGAATCGACCTTCACTTCCCGACCTTGTTGGGGAGTTGCAGCGATGAGAAAAGATCGAAACTGGGGAGAAGAAGTGGGTAAAATACCCACAAAAGAAATGTGTGTTGTTATAGATGCACATTCTGTGTCTGGTGAAAACAATTGCTGTTTGGTTTGAGGTTTAGGTTTAGTTAAGAGTTAGGGTTAAGATTAGAGTTAAAATTAGGATTGTTGGTTGTTACCCCATTGCCCTCGGACCTCCAGGCAGTGGTGTCCCCTTCTTCCCCGAGTCCAGCTGTGTGTCAGCCCTCGGGGGTTCTAGAGATGACAGAGGGGAACCTTAAACTACAGCTGACGGTGAGCACTAGAGTTCTTCATGTTTGAAAAGAATTCCAAGGCACTTCCCACTGGGCAGACATCAATTTAACATCTATTCCATCTTGGTTCAATGTCATTTCATTGACATGGAAACAACGTTGATTCACAATTTTAATGTATTTTTTTATGTTGGCACACTGTATATCTGCGAGGAATGTTAAAAACAATTGCAACTTGCATGTTTCAGTTATAGGTTGCCTTCATGATGGCCTTTGAGTTACAGCTTGTAACATGTTATGACATAGTTTGAACACTCTCTTATATATTGTAGGTGATTGATATGTTGTGTCAGATACTGCAGACTGAGTCTATATGGGATGTCCAGCAATGGATTCTGACAGCTGGTCAAAGAGGTAAGTGCACTGGACTGCACATATACACCAATCCATTTAGCATGCAGTCACTGTTATCTAGAGCCCTTTTCTAGTTGTTGAAATCCAGCTTTCAAAGCATAGTGAGGGAAAGACAAGATTAGATAGATAGTTCATTATTCATACCCCAAAGTAAATGTGAGAGCATCAGCCATATTAACAGTAACAAAATGGTACATTATCAAGAAACATTCGAACACAACATTAAAGTGAGACTCAGCAATTAGCATTGCCACAGGCAGAATGAACCAAGAGTATTGCAGATTAGCGAGATGCACTCACACAAAGACTTTAAAAGTCCCCAAAATAGTCTTTATTGGCAGTGGTGTAAAGTACTTAAGTAAAAATACTTGAAAGTACGACTTATGTCGTTTTTTGGGGTATCTGTACTTTTACTATTTATATTTTTGACAACTTTTATTTTTACTTCACTACAATTCCTAAATAAAATTATGTACATTTTAATTATTTTTTTCCCGCCGACACCCAAAAGTACTCTGTAATGTCGTTTTAGCAATTACATTTACTTTTCATACTTAAGTATATTTATAACCAAATACTTTTACTTTTACTCAAGTAATATTTCACTGGGTGACTTTCACTTGAGTCATTTTCTGTTAAGGTATCTTTACTTTTACTCAAGTATGACAATTGGGTACTTTTTCCACCACTGTTAATTGGGACCATAATCCCAAGCCCCTACTAATATCCATCAGGATGTAAACATTGATCTGTTATGCCTTTAACCTGTGGTGGTATTTACTTTTGTCCAGAAAAGGACCAGGTTCTAAGTCTGCTGTGTTCCGCCCTGGCCAAGGACCCTGTCTCAGCCTATGAGGCTCCAGGAAGAGAGCAGCTGACAGTGAAGAAGGTTCAAAACCTCCCTCCTGCCTCCAGAATGGCTTTGATCAGTGAGAAGGATACCACCAGGTTAGTGTTTCCAACCAGAAAATTACATCATTGTAAGACACCTATGCCAAATGTTGTTAGCTGGGAGGATTGATTGTTGAAACCATGGTTGTGTTTTAATTGTTGGGTCACTTGAAGATGGCAAACACTTTTAGTGGATCACAGATAAAAAATGGTGTTTTGGAACCATTGTACCTTGCAAGTTGGCTGCACACTTCACAGCATACAGGCCTAAAAAGTAATTGATGATGTGTGGGGACATCGAGCTATAACTATTTTCTTGCCCCTTGAATCATGTCAATATCTGGCTGCCACTTCCCCCTGGACAAATGCTGTAAGTTGTGCACCCCTGCAATAGGTGCTGTATATCAATACTGCTACCCACTGCAATACATTTGCCTATGCAAAAAAGGACAGCCTGTAATGCATTTACAAAATGCATTATCTTTACACTTCACAGAGATCATTTCCTAGAAAGGATGTCAAACTGTGACTCAGATGAGTCTCCAAGGTTATGTGCTGACAAATAATATAATTAATTTACCTATTAATTGATATGTTGATTGATTAACTCAACATCTGGAGTTCTGTCTATCTATAATGCACCATTCCCTGGAGGATGCAGACACAGAGAGAGAGCAGAGTTCAAGACCCCCAGGGAGAAGCACAGCGCCAGACCCCTGAGTACCCAGAGGACCCTGGATAGCCCCACCATGTGTCACCTCAACCAGAAGGTGGTCCTACGGTGCACCAAGTGGGCCCTGATGCCTCACACACAACCTGAAGTGTTCCAGGCCGATTGGCCCAACTATACCCAGCAGGCACCTGGCTCACTCGTGACTTAAAACACAACAACAAAGTTGCAACGTCACTGAACGTTCAGATAGAAATGTATGATGTAGAATAGATACCATTGTCTGTCATGTTGAATAGGTTATTGTATCAGCACTAGTGATTTTATTTCTATCTGCAACAGTCTGAACGTTGTGCTCTAATAAATGAACCCCTCCTGTGCATCTCAATACATGTCTTACTCAGCAATTGGTAGTCATTCTGGTTGTCATTTTGTTATGATTTGGTTTGAATTAGATTTTGAATGAGTGTTTGATTGAGTTGGAAAGGGAGTTAAAATGGGACTTGAAATTGTGATAGACAACAAAAAAATACTCAGACTTGATTGATGTCTTCTAGTTTTACTCGCTATAGTGCCCTTATTACTGTGTAATGTTTTTATGTCATTACAGTCTGAGTATGGTTAATTACTCATTATTACGCTCTACTTACTTTGGGTTAGGGGTAGGGTTAACGTTAGAGTTATTGCTACAGTGTAATCATTAGTTACAACAATACTTTTTACACTGCAATTACATAAGTAGTTACACAGTAATAATGGCAATGTAATGTAAGTGTTACCACATACCACATACTGCACCACTACCAGTATTTCTAGACTGACAATTGTTCAGAACAAAAGAATAACATCATCTGAAAGATTATAAAGACAATATGATCTGTACTCAATATATCTGTATATATCTCAATTTTTCCCCAAATGCATGAAAAAATAAAGTGAACCAATGAATGCCTATTAATGAATACAATAGATTGATTGGAAATCACTCAAAATGACATTCATCCAGACATCGATGAAGTAGGGCTGCATGCAAAATCTCATTTAATCATTGTGGTGTTGTCGCTGATGACAGAGTTGATCTAATCAGAGAAGTATCACCTTGAAAGGAGGCCTCCATATTCCTTTCCGAAGTGTGAGATACTTTGTTTATGGTTAATCAGTAGAAGCATATGAGCTTCAAAAAATATATATAGATAGGATTCTCCAATAAAGACAATTATAAAAACGACTTCACTGTCAAGGAAATTACTTCACTGCTTGATAAATTCTAGAACTGTTATTTCCCTTTCCCTCGCAATGTAATCAAATATATGAATAATCTATAATGTAAACCCAGATCAATTTATCCCTGATGGGAATGGGGGGTCACAGGTCACGGATCAGTCAGCGTCCACTCCCCACATGTCCCCACATCCATCCTTACCATTAGAGTGGGGAAACGCAAAACTGACCTCAAGCTGGTGCTTACAAATTCCCCCAAACCGCACACAAGCACGGCAAAAAAATAAATACTTACCATTGGCTCATATGCTGGCAGTTATAGTGTGACGTGTATAGTCAATTTCGTTCAACCGTGTGTGCAACAATGTCAATCTGTTTATTACCGACATGCAAAATTAGGTGAAAGGTTCAATCTCAAATTGACGCCGTCTCACAACCGAGGGGTAAATGTCACCATAGTTTAACCACTTTAGACGTACGTTGTAAATGTGGAGTTTTATTGTTTTAAACTTGTTGCTTAAATTTGGGCCAAATTCGGAAGTATCGCTACTGCTGTGAAACTACTGTTTTAGCCTATATGTAATTGTCTCGCTGATTTTATCATGATAGGCTACTGCTTGAGGACGAAATATCGATGTCAATTCGCATGTGTGCATGCGCTGTTGATAAGCCTATCATCCGATCATTAGGTGTAGTAACGTATCCCGTTACTACACGGGATACGGGACTATTAGGTGTAGTCCCGTATCCCCCAGCGACAGTGGGCATTGCACCTATCGATATTTGAAGGGATTGTTAAAACTCTGCGCTACAAGTTAATGATTTGCTCTTTATCTCGTACTTAGTTCTTGAGCGTGGAGTTTGGATTCTGCCCTCCACATCGTTTAACATAATTTGAGTAGCTTCAGGTAGCTGAGCCTTTCTTTCTGGCCTGTGAGCGCCTATTCAGTAAACTTTTACCTGCAATCACCTTCTTGCTCCTAATATATAGTGCAAAATGTTAGCTCTCTTTGTGCTCTTGCTCTGCATGACATCTTCATTTTCTGCTTCTAATAGAGGTGAGTTATTGGGTTTTTTCATGTACCGATATGTGTGATGAATATGTTGTTTTATATTGTGTTGGTTTGTGATTTGCTTAGAGAGTATGTTAGGAGTTGGGCTCTAGGCTTACAGTCAAGGAGTTGGGCTCTAGGCTTACAGTCAAGGAGTTGGGCTCTAGGCCTACAGTCAGTGACCTTGGAACTTCTGTAATAAAACCTTTGAATGGTCTTGCAACAGCCAAGAAACCAACAAATCACTTTCGCTGGAGATTCACAAAACATGTTCGTTCCTAAATTCAATAGTTACATAGAGTTTCCTGATGATGTAATGTGGGCTCCTGAGTGGCGCAGTGGTCTAAGACACTGCATCTTAGTGCTAGAGGCATCACTACAGACCCTGGTTCGATTCCAGATTGTATCACAACTGGCTGTGATTGGGAGTCCCATAGGGCGGCGCACAATTGGCCCAGCGTTGTTAAGATTTGGCCGGGGTAGGTCTTCATTGTAAATAAGAATTTGTTTCATAACTGACTTGCCTAGTTAAATAAACATTTAAGTACACAACCAATAGTAATTAGTCCCCTAAACATTTGAGACAACCTGCAGGGTAGGTATTGTGGATACTACTGTAGTTGGTGGTGGTAAAGTAGTTTCTTTGGGTGCCATATCTATTAATCATAGGCAATATTAATTAAATTCTTTAATGTTCAACTTGGTCAGTAGAAACTGAGGTAGTTGACAAAGTGGTTGAATACAGCTGTCTGTGACAGATTTTGTATGTTTGATTCAGCACTTGGTGATGCAACTCGAAAGTGACACGTCAGTCTTGTTTTGGAATGCTACACTGTATTAGAGCAATAGAGGACTTTAATAGTCCACCCACAACGTTCACTGTCTCCAGTGTTGATTGTGTCCATCAGAAACGTAGACCATCGTAGGTTTAGCTTACAAGGGTTCTCGTAATAACGACACAATATCACAAGCTGCAATTGCACCACCATGAAGGGCTCACCTTCTCACCTTCTGAATCTAGGATGTATACATATTACTGTCTGTTTTAAATAATCTGCTACAGAGGATAGGATTTTTGGAAGTATTTTGCCCAAAGCTACACATGGTTTTACATGTATCACAGTCTCATCCACCTGCCTGATCTTTCTCTGTCGAACCAGTAGCAATTAGCCAGGGGACTAGGTAATGTGTGTAATGGTTAAACGGTTAATTGTTGCCAAGACATTACAAATCTAACAGAGTAATTAATTCCTCCAATCTGAACTCATGCCTTTTTGTAATGATTGACATACAAAGGGAAGTAATTGACTGCTGAGGAAAATACCTTAATTCAATCACTGCTTAATGGTATATACCAATAATTTTTTTAGGAGTTGTTTTGACAGACATCTCACTCAGCAGTGAGGGCCCTTTAGTGTTAATCAGCTTACTGACAATGTGCAGTTACTGATGAAAGACCTTGATTTATATTGAGAAACACCTGGTCTAAGTGACTCCCAACCCTTTGGGGTCCTCAGGGTTTCCGTAGCCATGTTCCAACTGCTCTTAGCCTAGTGAAAACACCCTGGGTTGTCACCCAATTGACTCCAGAAAAGTGACACAGGAATATTCTACTCCAGAAAAGTGACAGTTGGTTTCAACTAGCCAGGGTTAACAAATGCTTGTGTAAAAGGACGTTAACTGGCCCTGGGCTAATTTTAACCCAGGGTTAAGGATATCCCTGGGTTAAGAGAATGCAGTTTGAAAAGGCCTAGTGGGGCTCAAAAAGAAAACAGAACCCCTGCCCTACTAAGTCATTCATATCACTGTGCGTTTTGATATCACGCTGTGATTCCAGCATGCCCCCTCCTTTTGTTTCAGGTGCTGGTGCTGCTGGACCCAGGCTGAACAATGACCGGTTGTACAAATTCAGCTACACCACGGAGGTGCTGGTGGACAGGGCCAAGGGGTCAAAAGATGGCAGTGCTGGCTATAGGATCTCCAGTGACGTGGATGTCAATTTAGTGTGGAGAGACCCCAGCAGCAAGGACGACCAGCTCATACAACTGGTGGTAAATAATCCCACAGCACCACCCCCTCACCCTGACTTTGCTGATAGCTACATTGAGGGAAAATGTACTGGACTGATGGTACCTGCATCTGATGGTCAACGAGATCAAATCACGACATCAGTGATCTTCAGGTCGAAAAGTCAGAGCTCTAGAAAGATGCCCGGGTTTCTGACTTGGAATTCCGAGTTCAAACTATTTTTTCCAACCGCCTCTCACGGTCCCTACTCTCTCCTTCCTTTCCTCCAGTGAGACTGACCAGAGAGAGGGGACACCGTCTTCCACCTGATGGCGAAACTCGAATCGCACCGCATCTGCCTCATGCACAAATTCATGTTGTTCCTATGACCAGAGAAAGTTAAATATTCCTTAATATTAAAATTGACACGACAAGCTGCTAATAATAATAAACCGCAGGGCTATCGATACTTGGCTACTCATTCATTGCAGCTGCAGCCCGAGCGGAAGTACGGAGGAGCGCGTTTTGTAATAGTGTTGAATAAAAACAGTGACAGTGCTGAATATAAACTTGAACATGAACTCACTCATAAAAACAGCTGTATTCGTTGAGTCTCTCTGTGGTCATGGTTTTAAAAGTTATTCAATCTTACATAGGCTAGTAGCCTATTAAACGTGGCTGTGGCCAGGGTCATGGATGCTCTGTAGCCACTGTGATTTGAGCTATCCGATTGGGCAGCGCAGTAGGTGCACTCGATTTAGTCACAGATTTGCCAGGTAGGCGGAGTTTGTCTCATGGGAACACTTTGCTACCCGGTGCGCAGGACTTTTGAGTCAAGTGCACCTACCGGCAACAGCGCAACACAATTTCAAAAAGGAGCGCCAGCCTTTATCGTTCGTTGGCTTTTCTACATAAATATTTGGTGAATGACATGGAATGCCTTGAAGGCATTGGGGAGGCAGAGTAGCCTAGTGATTAGAGCGTTGGACTAGTAACCGGAAGGTTACAAGTTCAAACCCCCGAGCTGACAAGGTACAAACCTGTTGTTCTGCCCCTGAACAGGCAGTTAACCCACTGTTCCTAGGCCGTCATTGAAAATAAGAATTTGTTCTTAACTGACTTGCCTAGTTAAATAAAGGTAAAATAAAAAAAAGATTGATCGCGATCAACCGGTTGGTGACCACTGCACTAACTATAAGTCGCTCTGGATAAGAATGTCTGCTAAATGACTTAAATATATGTTGGATAGATTAACCTGAATCCCAAATCCACCGTTGAAACCCCAGCCACTAGACCATATATAGATCTGAGAGTATTGGATATGTGTAACTGGTTTATGGCAGTAACCCTACCTCACCTAGTTGGGACTTTCACCATAACACTTAGACCTATCCAGTCTTTTTAGATCTATACAAACGCAGAGAAGGCAGTGAGTAGGGGTTAGGGGTTGATTCATTCAGGGTCAGACAGAGACAGTTTTTGTCAAACCTGGTTTAATGTTTCCCTGGGATATATATATATTGAAAACACTTCTTGTTTTGGGAGGGTACATGTTGGAGTTTATACACGCAACATATTGTTTACAATGTGAAAGGAAAGAAAACTCAACCACATATTGATATGATCCTGGGAAAGTGGTCTTGGGAAAGTGGTCCTGGGAAAGAGGTTCTTAATGTCCCCTGTAATTGGCACAAATAGAAAAAGCCCTGGTCTGATTGTGTAAAAATAGTACTTAAGTTCTCAGACAGGCCCCTCAGGGAGTCTGTTTTATAAATTGTATTTAAAAAGGCCTGGGTTCAAATAGTATTTGAATTCTGTTACACTTAAGTTGTGCTTAATTGTGCGTGCCTGGCCCAAAATCAGTCATCTCAAAAGTGCCAACATGCCTGCCTGGAATTCCAGACAGGCTAAACCAAACACTGACATTTAAAAAAAAGATTTCAAATACTATTTGAAGTCTATACCTTCCACTCTGGTTGTATTCTATGGAGAATATTGATATTGAGCTGCTTGAAATGTCCTAAGCTTTTTAGTCACTAACTTTTCTTCTGCCCGTTGAGGAACATGCATCCATGTTATAAATTCCTCCTTTTTTCTTAACATGTCTATGTCCTCCTCCTCTTTGTCCTCCAGATCATCTAACAAGCTCTTCCATTCCCATCCACAGATCTCAAATGTGAAGATAAAAAATGTGGCCCCACGCTCAGCCAAGAAGAACATATTCCAGGGCGCAACAACGCAAAGCCTTCTCGGAGAGAAGAAGCTGGCAGCACTGGAAAGGCCGTTCATGGTGCACCTGAAAAACGGAAAGGTAAGAGCTGTGGATGTTGGTTTGTGTCTATGGAAACAAACAGTTATTAGACGTTATAAAGGGGCTCATTTATGCTCATAACAGGTCTAAAAAAGAATTAGAACGGATCATAATGCATTATACCTGCAGGCGCTAAGTAAAGTGTTACTGTATGTTTTTATCGATGCATAATGCTAAATTATTGATTGAATTTAAGGCAGTTACTAGGAACACAAATGTACTTTGGGTATACTGTAGTGGAGATTATCTGCCATAGGTAGATGTAGTAACATGTGTAGGTAGTAGGGTGTTTAATTATTACCAGAAGTATACTAGATATACTACAAATAGCTATTTTTCTACCATTGTAGTACTTTTGTTGTTATATCTTCATAGGTCAATAGTCATAAAAGTATTGTTCAATTTTACATGTATTTCTATATCAACCATCACTTTTACTACAATCAGTTAAGATTTAAAAAAATACGTAATCTAGTATGGGAGCCATTTCCGGAGCATCCTTGACGACATCCATATTTCCGAGGACTATTAATGGAGCTGTAATTGGCAATGTGTTAGTGTGGTGACGCTGGAAGGGGAAATACCAGACAGATGGTGTGTATGTGCAAAGGTCAACCCTTCAGATTGCCGGCCGTCCGGTTATCAGATCCCACGGGAGACAAGTGTGGGGGCATTGGCGTGGCAAAGGGGCCCCGTTCCTTGATGACACAGACAGGGTGAGGTGAATAGTTGAACCAGTTGATCAGTGAATGTCCTGTTGAATGCATTGTGATCAGCTAAATCTGTTATGAAAACAGTAACAATTTAGCACTGGACTGTACATATTGAAACTAAATGTATCTCATAGTATTACAGACTATAATAAGTGATTACATGCACTCACCGGACAGTTTATTAGATACACCCATCTACTACCGAGTCGGAACCCCCCCCCCCCTTTGCATTCCACAGGAATGTTCCACAGGGATGTTGGTCCATGCTGACGAGATGGCATCACACAGTTGATGCAGATTGGATGTCTGTTAGCTTGCATGATTCATGTCATTCTCCTTGGCCCACTTTCATCAACAAGCAGTTTTCGCCCACAGGACTGCCGTTGACTGGATGTTTTTGTTTGTCGCACCATTCTCTGTAAACCTAGACACAGTCGTGCGTGAAAAACCCAGAATACCATGCTCAAAGATGCTTAGGTCACTTGTTTTGCCTATTCTAATGTTCAATCAAACAGTAACTGAATGCCTTGATGCCTGTTTGCCTGCTTCATATTACAAGCCACGTGACTCACTGTCTGTAGGAGCCACCTATGTACCTAATAAACTTCCCGGTGAGTGTAAGATAATGAACGAGTGACAAAGATTTTGAAACTTTTGTGATAATGGTGACCTTAGGGTGATGATGTGTTTGTTTTTACTACAATGTGATCTATTGTCTGCAACCTTTGTACTTCTGTATTGTATTTAAGACTTTTTTTTCTGCAATCTCTGCAATGTTAGACATGGTTTTTCAAATAAAGCTTTCTATCACTATTGAGTTGATAAAGGCTGAATATGGACAAATAAGGTTAAAGAAGGTTATAGTTTTTAACAAATATAGTAAATAAAGCCTAATCAATCTAGTCATTTAATCTAAGCCTCAAAGTGTGATTTATAGTATGATGCCCTGAGTTGAGTGGAATATGCTGGGAAAGTGAATAAGACATTTGTTTGATAGTGTCTGACTGCAGAATTTGTCTTGGGTTGCGTTCCTTGCCGTGGGCATTCCTTGACAAGAAAATGGCACTCATATTGGCCCCTGCGCAATGCCATGTGCATACCTTGCCAAGAAAAAAGGAACTCCCTCGCAAGGAACACCCTCAAGATGAAGTTCAGTCAGATCCTATGAAGTCAGACCCTTTTCCATTTGTTGACATCTCATGATTATCTGAGGCACTTAGATAATGTTAATCTGAGAAAACTACAGTTATGTCACTGTTCCCTGTCATTTGACTCTAGTGCATTGTTACTATGCACACTTTCAGCAAATAAGAAGTCACTTTCGTATCGTATTGAGTTGTTTGTTGAATCCATTCCTCTGTTTCAGGTGAGCAGCTTTTACTGCTATAAGGCGGAGCCTGCTTCCATTAAGAACTTGAAGAGGGGTGTGGCCAGCCTGCTGCAGGTGCAATGCAGATCTGGGAAGGTCATAGAGGTAAATGAGATCAAATACATATGCAGTTATAGGAAATCATGGAAACAGTTAAATGTTTTACTCTACAATCATATTTAAGCAGGCACTTACTAAGAGAAATTACTTTTGGGTAATTTTTAATAAACTCAATTGGTAATCACCACGTGTACTAAATTGATTAAATGTATGATTTTTGTTTCAATGATTCCTAGAGAAACCAAAAAGTAATAAGTGGATACTCATGTAATTGCCATTATATCATGTCATCAAAAATATATATAAAAAAATAATGCACTGTAAAATACAATTTTATGAATTCTCAATGTAAATCATTCAAACAATTGCTTAAAACTGTTTTTCAATGGTTTTCTGTATGAGTACTTGGTTGGCTGACTGATCTATCTGGTCTGGGAACAGAATGACGTGTCCGGGAGGTGTACGGTAGAGTATAAGGCTGCCCAGGGCCAGGTGACAAGGACCAAGGCTTTGGAGACCTGCAAGACCGCAGAGACCGGCTTCACCACCTACATTCAGGTCCTGGGCGTGAGTGGGGAGTCCAGCTCTGTCACTGTTTTCACCCTGGAGGATGGCTTCATTAAGTCAGCCATAGCCAAGGAGACTCACATCTTAGCAGTCAATGCACGCCGCACCACCGCTGCTAAAATAGTGTCCAGGTAAGGTTGGCACAAATCAAATGTTATTTGTCACATGCTCCGAATACAATTGTAGACCTTACCATTAAATTCTCACTTACAAGCCCTTAACGAACAATGCAGTTTTAAGAAATATAAGACACAAGGGAGTCCAATGGAATGTTAATGGTGAAAAACATATCCTGTAAACATTGAGGCAATAGTTTATTTTCTTCTTCTTTTGTTTACTACACTAATTCAACACATGCATTTTTCATTGTGAAAGTAATGTTGTTTTTTCACTTATTGATTGAATAGGCTTTCTGAGAACATCAATAGCAAAGGAACAGAAACTGATTGATGGATTTGTTTGTTTATGTTGTCCTCAGGCAAAGCTTGACACTGGTAGCAATTGAGGCTGGGCCGTTTGAGGCTGCGGGGAAGAATGTTGCCAGTGTTGTCAAATCACTTGATGAGAAATTGTTTGCTGTTGGTGTGGCAGCTGAGAAGGTCAAATCCCAATGCAAGGGCTGTCAATCGGTGAGTGGTTGTGAGAAGCAATAAAGCAAAGAAATTGCTTCAGGTTGTTGTCAACCTTGGACACTGACTTTTCCCTCTGAAAGGTTCCAATATACTGTCAAAACAAATGCTTAAAAATTACTCTTTGCTAAAGAATAATGAAAAAGGGCAGAGCAGGGCAAAACTATGCTGGCCTGGTTGATTGCTGCAATGGTGCTAGAATTAAATTATCAGAGTACGGGTGTTACAATAGTGTGAAAAGCTGCCCTTATTAGTAGTCTGCATTTGCCAACACTATACCACACTGTCGATACATGTCCTTGCCAACCAAACATTTAATTAATACATGACTATTTTTCCTTTCTTTTCCTTTTCTCTGCCCATCCCACTAGCTGTTTGAGCACTGGCAAGCAGTCCAGAAGCAGTTTGAACCAGATAGCTTGTCTAAGGCCATCGCTCCCCGAAGCTTCCTGGCTCTCATCCAGAGCATAAGGAAAGCCTCCAAGGACGAGATCCTCCAAGTGCTGAAGCACTCCAGCAAGACTGCCTTGTAATCCCTAGCACTTTCCCACCTCTCTGTCTCTCTCTCCCTCCTTTTCATTCTCTTTCTGTCTGCCTCTTTCTCTAGCTCTCCTCTTTTTTTGTCTTTCCCGCTTCATTCCCTTTTTCTTCTCTTTATTTTCACTTCTCTAATATCACTCTTTCTCTTCTCGATCTCTCATTTTCTCCTATTTTTCTGTCTTTTTTTCTCTCTCTCTCAGGCTTTGATGCTTTCTTATGAGATGTAGAGACTCCTCACCCCGTTTCCTTGCTGTCTGTCTCTCGCCCCATGTTTCTTTTGGCCAGAGCCACATAGTTAACTATATAGGGAATATGGTGCCATTTTAGATATGACTTCTGACTCACCGCCTCTCTCCAACTCTCTTGGGGTCTGCAGACCTCAGGTGGTGGACGCCGTGACCTCGTCCCAGACACCCGATTCCTTGGACGCCATGCTGCAGTTCCTCAACTTTGCCGACCCCAAAGGCATGGTTCTGCAGGAGAGGTTCCTGTATGCCTGCGGCTTTGCCTCGCACCCCAACGAGAGAATGCTCCAGGCTTTGGTGGTGAGTGGCCAATGGCTGACTCTTGCTCAAACTCTACATCTTATGGTGCCTTCAAATCAAAATAAATTAAAATCATGTCCAACACAGCAGGATGGGGAGAAATTATTTGGTAAAAAGTCAGTTAAATGTTTTCAATTGGTTAGACAGATGTTTTGTTTTATTTAACCGTTATTTAATTAGGTAAGTCAGTTATGAACAAATTCTTATTTACAATGACGGCCTACCCCAGCCAATGGGACAATTGTGCATCGCCCTATGGGACTCCCAATCACGGCCGGATGTGATGCAGCCTGGATAGGAACCAGGGACTGCAGTGATGCCTCTTGCACTGAGATGCAGTGCCTTAGACCTCTGCGCCACTCGGGAGCCCAAAAATGCATCATTGTGACTTCTGACGGACTGCGCAGCACAACACTGTACCCTCCCCCAACGCACGGCTCCCAGTGAAAATCATTGACTTACTGTGCTTTTCACGTATCCATTTTTTTCTGGTTTGAAAGCACCCTTATGCTCATCATCAGGGCAATATTCAGTAAGAACATTAGCACAATGTTTTACATTTTAGTAATTTAGCAGACTCTCTTATCCAGAGCGACCTACAGTTAGTGCATTCATCTTGAGAGATCTAGGTGGGACAACCACATATCACAGGCATAGAAAGTAAATATTTCCTCAATAATGTAGCTATCAGTAGAGTCAGAGCTAGAAGGGGGGGGGGGGGGTCAAGTGCAAGTGTTGGTACATTTGTTTATTATACATACAGTACCAGTCAAACGTTTGGACACCTACTACTTCAAGGGTTTTTCTTTATTTTTACTATTTTCTACATTGTTGATTAATAGTGAAGACATCAAAACTAAAATAACACATGGAATCATATAGTAACCAAAAAGGTTTAAACAAATCAAAATCAATTTTATATTTTATATTCTTCAAAGTAGCCACCCTTTGCCTTGATGACAGCTTTGCACACTCTTGGCATTCTCTCAACCAGCTTCACCTGGAATGCTTTTCCAACGGTTTTGAAGGAGTTCCCACAAATGCTGAGCTCTTGATGGCTGCTTTTCCTTCACTCTGTGGTCTAACTCATCCCAAACCCTCTCCATTGGTTTGAGGTCAGGTGATTGTGGAGGCCAGGTCATCTGATGCAGTACTCCATCACTCTCCTTCTTGGTCAAATAGCCCTTACACAGCCTGGAGGTGTGTTGGGTCATTGTCCTGTTGAAAAACAAATGATAGTCCCACTAAGCGCAAACCAGATGGGATGGTGTGTTGCTGCAGAATGCTGTGGTAGCCATGCTGGTTAAGTGTGCCTTGAATTCTAACTAAATCACCGACAGTGTCACCAACAAAGCACCCCCACACCATCACACCACCTCCTCCATGCTTCACTGTGAGAACTACACATGCGGAGATCATCCATTCACTTACTCTGTGTCTCACAAAGACACAGCGGTTGGAACCAAAAATCTCAAATTTGGAATCATCAGACCAAAGGACAGATTTCCACCAGTCTTAATGTCCATTGCTTGTGTTTCTTGCCCAAAGCAAGTCTTTTCTTCTTTAAAAAAATATTTTTTCTCCCCAAATTCGTAGTATCTAATTGTTAGTAGTTACTGTCTTGTCTCATCGTTACAACTCCCATACGGGCTCGGGAGAGACGAAGGTTGAAAGTCATGTGTCCTCCGCAACACAACCCAACCAAGCCGCACTGCTTCTTAACACAGCGCGCATCCAACCCGGAAGCCAGCCAGACCAATGTGTCGGAGGAAACACCGTGCACCTAGCGACCTGGTCAGCGTGCACTGCGCCCAGCCCACCACAGGAGTCGCTAGTGCGCAATGAGACAAGGATATCCCTACCGGCCAAACCCTCCCTAACCCGGACAACGCTAGGCCAATTGTGCGTCACCCCATGGACCTCCCAGTCGCGGCCGGCTGCGACAGAGCCTGGGCTCGAACCCAGAGTCTCTGGTGGCACAGCTAACACTGCGATGCAGTGCCTTAGACCACTGCGCCACCCGGGAGGCAAGTCTTTTCTTCTTATTGGTGTTCTTTAGTAGTAGTTTCTTTGCAGCAATTCAACCATGAAGGCCTGATTCATGCACTCTCCTTTGAACGGCTGATGTTGAGATGTGTCTGTTATTTGAACTCTGAAGCATTTATTTGGGTTGCAATTTCTGAGGCTGGTAACACTAAGGAATTTATCCTCTGCAGCAGAGGATAACTCTGGGTCTTCCTTTCCTGTGGCAGTCCTCATGAGAGCCAGTTTCATCATAGTGCTTGATGGTTTTTGCGACTGCACTTGAAGAAATGTTTAAAGTTCTTGAATGTTCTGGATTGACTGACCTTTATGTCTTAAAGTAATGATGGACTGTCGTTTCTCTTTGCTTATTTCAGCTGTTCTTGCCATAGTATGGACTTGGTCTTTTACCAAATAGGGCTATCTTCTGTATACCACCCCTACCGTATCACAACACAACTGATTGGCTCAAACGCATTAAGAAGAGAAAGAAAATCCACAAATTAACTTTTATCAAGGCACACCTGTTAATTGTAATACATTCCAGGTTACTACCTCATGAAGCTGGTTGAGAGAATGCCAAAAGTGTGCAAAGCTGTCATCAAGGCAAAGGGTGGCTACTCTGAAGAATCTTACATTTTTAATATGTTTTTCGATTTGTTTAACACTTTTTTTTTTGTTATATGGAATAATGTAATTTCATAGTTGGGATATCTTCACAATTATTCTACAATGTAGAAAATACTTTAAAAAAATATATTATAAACTTGAATGAGTAGGTGTCCAAACTTTTGACTGGTAGTGTAAATATTTTTCAACCTTGCCATTTGAAAATGTTTTCTCCATACTGATCACGACCCAGCGCTTCCAATGCACCCTTCATGACATATTTGATTGTAGCATTTCTGTGGCTCAGTCTGACTATGTCCTGTTAAAGGAAATAACACCTGACTGTGCTGCTGCTCCAGTTTCAACTGTTCTGCCTTATTATTATTCGACCATGCTGGTCATTTATGAACATTTGAACATCTTGGCCATGTTCTGTTATAATCTCCACCCGGCACAGCCAGAAGAGGACTGGCCACCCCACATAGCCTGGTTCCTCTCTAGGTTTCTTCCTAGGTATTGGCCTTTCTAGGGAGTTTTTCCTAGCCACCGTGCTTCTACACCTGCATTGCTTGCTGTTTGGGGTTTTAGGCTGGGTTTCTGTACAGCACTTTGAGATATCAGTTGATGTACGAAGGGCTATATAAATAAATGTGATTTGATTTGAACACATACATTATTTGTGGGGCAGTTGTTTCTCCTTCTCTTAGATTGTGTCTCTAATGACTTCCAAAATTGCAATTTTATTTAAAATCATGTTTTTTGGGTACTGTATGATGATAAATCATATGATGATAATGACACATTGTTTTTTTTCAGGACATTTCAAAGGGCAAGATTGGCAGTAAAGACATCAAAGAATCGGTGGTGATCATCTTGGGTGCCATTGTGCACAAACTCTGTCAAAAAGGAGGTTGCGAGCTACCAGTGAGTAAAGCTATCTAATATGTTTAGCCCGTGTCTATAATGAGGGGAGTTGTACAAAACAAATTCTTAAAAGGATTAAAACATTATTTTTTACTTCATGTTAATCATCTCAAGCACCACCCCAACGTCATCAAATGTGAAAATGGCGTTTTTCTGTTTCATTGTTCAAAAGATGGATGAATATAAGTGTTTCCTATGACGTCATCTTGTTGTGCATCATATGATTTTAACCAACTATGAGTAGGCATTGATGAATATGAAGTAAAATGTGTTTAAATGTCCCTTTTAAGCAATTGAATCTTCTTCAACCAAGATAATACTGATTGGACTTTTTTAACTGAGCCAAATGTGACACTATTAGAATGCCAGACTGGAATAGTGAAGTGAAACAGTAGTGAGAGGTAGCTGTGTCTGATAGCTTGAAAATATACAGAAATGATCCTGTTGTGAAATGCACCAAAGAAAGTCACAAATTCTTAAAAGGAACTATACATTGGCTGATTTATTGTGTGTGTTTTTGTCCCATGTCCAACGCAGACTGTGGTTGAGGTGAAGAAGATGATTCTGGAAGGTCCCGACAGTACGCAGGTGGAGTCAGACATTCAGATGTACCTGCTAGCGCTGAAGAACTCCCTGCTGCCCGAGGCCATTCCCCTGTTTTCCAAATATGCTGAGTCGGAGGTCGGGGCATACTGCACCATCTCCCTCACAGCCCTGCAGAGATACGACGTCGCCCTCATCACAGATGAGGTGAGGCCATTGGAATAGCCAGACAACCATTCATGAGGGAAGCTGGATTGCCATTCCCAGAGCCATATATTTAGATATATTTATCTTATTTCGATAGACACAGAGAGTACCAAAAGTATGTGGAAAAATTCAAGTGGTCTGTATACTTTCCGAATGCACTGTATATACTGTTGTATGTACACTGCAATCGGAAAGTATTCAGACCCCTTGACATTCCCACATTTTTTATGCTACAGCCTTATTCTAAAATATATTAAATGGTTTGTTTTCCTCATTAATCTAAACACAATTCCCCATAATGACAAAGGAAAAATGTTTTTTATAAATGTTAGCTAATTTAATTTATAAAGAATTTTACAGTTTACATACACTCAGGTTGCAGTCATTAAAACTCATTTTTCAAACACTCCGCAAATTTCTTGTTAATTAACAAACTATAGTTTTGACAAGTCCGTTAGGATATTTTTGTGAATGACGCAAGTAATTTTTCCAACAATTGTTTACAGACAGATTATATCACTTATTCCAGTGGGTCAGAAGATTACATACACGAAATTGACTGTGCCTTTAAACAGCTTGGAAAATTCCAGAAAATGATGTCATGGCTTTAGAAGCTTCTGCTGGCTAATTGACATCATTTGAGCCAGTTGTAGGTGTACCTGTGGATATATTTCAAGGCCTTTCTTCAAACTCAGTCCCTCTTTGCTTGACATCATGGAAAAATCAACAGAAATCAGACAAGACCTCAGAAAAAAATTGTAGACCTCCCTATGTCTGGTTCATCCTTGGGAGAAATGTCCAAACGTCTGAAGGTACCACGTTCTGTAGAAACAATATTACTCAAGTATAAACACCATGGGACCACGCAGCCATCATACCGCTCAGGAAGGAGACGCATTCTGTCTCCTGGAGATTAATGTACTTTGGTGCAAAAAGTGAAAATCAATCACAGAACAACAGCAAAGGACCTTGTGAAGATGCTGGAGGAAACAGATACAAAAGTATCTCTATCCGCGGTAAAACAAGTCATATATCGACATAACCTGATAGGCCGCTCAGCAAGGAAGAAGCCGCTGCTCAAAAACTGGAATAAAAAAGCCAGACTACAGTTTGCAACTGCACATGGGGACAAAGATCGTACTTTTTGGAGAAATGTCCTCTGGTCTTGCAATGCTTAGAGTTTGTCAGAATTTGTGGGTTTTTGTTTGTCCACCCGCCTCTTGAGGATTGACCACAAGTTCTCAATGGGATTAAGGTCTGGGGAGTTTCCTGGCCATGGACCCAAAATATTGATGTTTTGTTCCCCGAGCCACTTAGTTATCACTTTTCCCTTATGGTAAGGTGCTCCATCTTGCTGGAAAAGACATCACCAAACTGTTCCTGGATGGTTGGGAGAAGTTGCTCTCGGAGGATGTGTTGGAACCATTCTTTATTCATGGCTGTGTTCTTAGGCAAAATTGTGAGTGAGCCCACTCCCTTGGCTGAGAAGCAACCCCACACATGAATGGTCTCAGGATGCTTTACTGTTGGCATGACACAGGACTGATGGTAGCGCTCACCTTGTTTTCTCCGGACAAGCTTTTTTCCGGATGCCCCAAAAATTCGGAAAGGGGATTCGTCAGAGAAAATGACTTTACCCCCGTCCTCAGCAGTCCAATCCCTGTACCTTTTGCAGAATATCAGTGTGTCCCTGATGTTTGTCCTGGAGAGAAGTGGCTTCTTTGCTTCCCTTCTTGACACCAGGCCATCCTCCAAAAGTCTTCGCCTCACTGAGCTTGCAGATGCACTCACACCTGCCTGCTGCAAGCTCTGTACAGGTGGTGCCCCGATTCCGCAGCTGAATCAACTTTAGGAGACGGTCCTGGTGCTTGCTGGAGTTCCTTGGGCGCCCTAGAGCCTTCTTCACAACAATTGAACTGCTCTCCTTGAAGTTTTAGATGATGCGATAAATGGTTGATTTAGGTGCAATCTTACTGGCAGCAATATCCTTGCCTGTGAAGCCCTTTTTGTGAAAAGCAATGACTGCGCGTGTTTCCTTGCAGATAACCATGATTGAGAGAGGAAGAACAATGATTCCAAGCACCACCCTCATTTTGAAGCTTCCAGTCTGTTATTCGAACTCAATCAGCATGACCGAGTGATCTTCAGCCTTGTGCTCATCAACACTCACACTTGTGTTAACGAGAGAATTCAGATTCAGTTCACTTGCATGGCAAAGAGGGACTTTGCAATTAATTGCAATTCATTAGATCACTCTTCATAACATTCTGGAGTATGCAAATTGCCATCATACCAACTGAGGCAGCAGACTTTGTGAAAATGTATATTTGTGTCATTCTCAAAACTTTTGGCCACGTGTGTGTGTGTGTATTTTCAGATTTTATTGAAAGGATGATAGCAGTGGGGAACTATAGAGAGAAGTTGTGTTAAAGGGCATTAGGTCGGGTTCAAACTTATGCCAACATCATAGATGTGTGCCCGCACTAGACCAGCCTGGCCACCAAAACTGATCTTTTAAACTGTTTTCGTGCCTCACTCCATTTCAGGTGAAGCAGACGGTGAACCGAGTGTACCACCAGAACCGCCGGGTCTACGAGAAGAATGTGAGGGCAGCAGCCGCGGATGTCATCTTTAGCAGCAACCCCTCATACATGGAGGTGAAGAATGTGCTCCTGTCCATTGGAAACCTTCCCAAAGAGTTGAACAAGTACATGCTTTCCAAGGTCAAGGACATCCTCCATTTTGAAATGCCTGCCAGGTGGGTGATGGGATTTACCTTTGATTTGATGATTTTTTTGTTATTTTCATTTTATTCAGACTGAAACAGCACTAAATGAGTGGGGAGACTGGCAATTGGGCTGGGATTCGTACCCACACTGGGGTGGTGTATATGTGGTGCAGGCAGTGGTGTTACTTGCTAGACCAGCAGGCACTCATTTTATTTAATTAAAATCCTAAATTGAAGGCAGACATTACTTACAGTGAGCTCCAAAAGTATTGGGACAGTGACACATTTTGTTGTTTTGAAATTATACAATGTTTGAGGTTAAAGTGCAGACTGTCAGTTTTAATTGAGGGTATTAGTTGAACCTTTTAGAAACTACAGCAATGTATGTAATCCCCCCATTTTAGGGGACTTGAGTGTACAAAACATCAAGAATAGACTCATAGCCCCCCACCCCACCATCAGAATAGTCTCAATTCATTGGGGCATTGTCTTTACAAGGTGTCGGAAGCGTTCCACAGGGATGCTGGCCCATGTTGGACTCCAATGCTTTCCACAGTTGTGTCAAGTTGGCTGGATGTCCTTTGGGTGGTTGACCGTTCTTGATACACACGGGAAACTGTTGCACATGAAAAACCCAGCAGCGTTGCAGTTCTTGACACAAACCTGTGCACCTGGCACCTACTAACAGTCCAGTCTCGAGATCACATATTGAGTGTCTCGGTCTTGTGTCGGATACATTTGTACTTGGTCTTGACTCGCTCTCGGACAGTGCGGACTCGTAACTTCTTGCCGAGACCAGCGTAGTAAAAAAAAATGCATAAAACCGCTTTGCCAGGCCAAGTATATACACTCCTTTCTTGAAACAGTATCTTAACAGCCTTTATATCTATTATAGACATGTTTGCGCAGTGGCAAACCTATAGGCCTTCAGTGTGTGACAGGTTTGTGATTCTGAAAGGACAGCAACCGTAATACCAGCGCACTCATGTAGGAGAGTGCACTTTCCTTAAACACAAAGGGCCAGTGGTGTATCCATACTTCTTAATCCCTACTGATGCGTAGTGGGGGTACACGATTGTTCAATTATGTAGTAGAATAGAGAAATCCTGCACAAAGGAGCTTCTGTGATGGTCCAGAGGGTGGTGCTGCCCATCTCATCACCAGAGACACACTGCCGACCCTCCAGAACACCTACAGCACCCGATGTCACAGGAAGTCCAAAAAGATCATCAAGGACATCAACCACCTGAGCCATGGCCTGTTCAACCCGTTATTATCCAGACGGCGAGGTCAGTTCAGATGCATCAAAGCTGGGACTGAGAGACTGAAAAACAGCTTCTATCTCAAGGCCATCAGACTGTTAAATAGCCATCACTAGCCGGCTACCACCCTGTTACTCAACACTGCACCTTAGAGGCTCATGTAAATGTAATTAACTAGAGAGTCGGAGCACCACGAAATAATATTTGTAGAGCTGTTATCTTCTGAATAAACTCTTAAAGACCTAGTAATATTTTACATCAATAGCAGTCAATATTAATCGTCACCTTAATTCAGTCTCTTCTTAAAGTTGTACATTCTTGGTTATCTTCACGAACCCTGGCTAACAAGTTGAATCAGCAATACAAAATTGGGTTTATTTATTTACTAAATACCTAACTAATCACACAGAATTACACATACACATAATGAATCATAACTTGATTACAAATTACATCATAAAGGAAAATGGCCCTAGCGGGCGGAACAGATATGACAGCTTGTTACACAAAAGAAAAGGGGCTGGGTTTGAGTGAAAGAGCGGCAAGACTGAGTAACAAAGGAAGAAACTGTGCTATCGTAAATACAGTATCTTATGCATTCTAAATTACCTCCCATTTGGAAAAGGAAAATGCAATAAATATTTACTCTGAGCTGCACTTCAGTAGGTTGGTGGTAGATGGAAGGCTGAATAAGAGTTCAAAGTTCATACCATTCACAACCAAAACTCACGCTGATGTTGGCTTCGTTCTGTAGTTATTATCTGAACCATTCTGACATCGGACCGTCGTCCTCACATCCTCGGAACAGGAGGTTATATTGTCGTCAAGGCTTTATATAGTGGAGCGAGAAGGCTGTGACTGAAAAGTTTTTTTTATAACCCATGACTCTTCACTGGGGCTGGCCACTGATTGAGCAGAGCCCTAACCTTATGAAAACCCAATTCTCACATTTTAGAAGCTAAAATCACATTTCATCCCATCACAAATCATTTCATATTCAAACATTTAAATTGAACAACAATTCCATGTGAATCCGATAACTCTGATATGTAGACTTTCCACTGTAGACTTTGTCATCTTATCATTGATGAGAATGTCTCAGATGACAACCGAACTGACATCATATTCATTAAGTACCACCGCATATGTTTAATTGGTCGGATTACCAGAATATAGTTAATTTCCCCCCACCTTCTGATGTTCCCAGAATCTCTATGGGGTTTGCAAATGTAACATCAGTAGGGTAGAGAGAGAAAAAAGGGGGGAAGAGGTATTTATGACTGTCATAAACCTACCCCCAGGCCAACGTCATGACAACTACAGTGGGGCAAAAAAGTATTTAGTCAGCCAACAATTGTGCAAGTTCTCCCACTTAAAAGGATGAGAGAGGCCTCTAATTTCCATCATAGGTACACTTCAACTATGACAGACAAAATGGGGGAGAAAAAATCCAGAAAATCACATTGTAGGATTTCTTATGAATTTATTTGCAAATTATGGTGGAAAATAAGTATTTGGTCAATAACAAAAGTTTATCTCAATACTTTGTCATTGCCAACAAAGGGTATATAACAGAGGTCAAACGTTTTCTGTAAGTCTTCGCAAGGTTTTCACACACTGTTGCTGGTATTTTGGCCCATTCCTCCATGCAGATCTCCTCTAGAGCAGTGATGTTTTGGGGCTGTTGCGTGGCAAAACGGACTTTCAACTCCCTTCAAAGATTTTCTATGGGGTTGACATCTGGAGACTGGCTAGGTCACTCCAGGACCTTGAAATGCTTCTTACGAAGCCACTCCTTTGTTGCCCGGGCGGTGTGTTTGGGATCATTGTCATGCTGAAAGACCCAGCCACGTTTCATCTTCAATGCCCTTGCTGACGGAAGGAGGTTTTCACTCAAAATCTCACGATACATGGCCCCATTCATTCTTTCCTTTACACGGATCAGTCGTCCTGGTCCCTTTGCAGAAAAACAGCCCCAAAGCATGATGTTTCCACCCCCATACTTCACAGTAGGTATGATGTTCTTTGGATGCAACTCAGCATTCTTTGTCCTCCAAACCTCCAGTTGAGTTTTTACCAAAAAGTTATATTTTGGTTTCATCTGACCATATGACATTCTCCCAATTTTCTTCTGGATCATCCAAATGCTCCCTAGCAAACTTCAGATGGGCCTGGACATGTACTGGCTTAAGCAGGGGGACACGTCTGGCACTGCAGGATTTGAGTCCCTGGCGGCGTAGTGTGTTACTGATTGTAGGCTTTGTTACTTTGGTCCCAGCTCTCTGCAGGTCATTCACTAGGTCCCCTCGTGTGGTTCTGGGATTTTTGCTCACCGTTCTTGTGATCATTTTGACCCCACGGGGTGAGATCTTGCGTGGAGCCCCAGATCGAGGGAGATTATCAGTGGTCTTGTATGTCTTCCATTTCCTAATAATTGCTCCCACAGTTGATTTCTTCAAACCAAGCTGCTTACCTATTGCAGATTCAGTCTTCCCAGCCTGGTGCAGGTCTACAAGTTTGTTTCTGGTGTCCTTTGACAGCTCTTTGGTCTTGGCCATAGTGGAGTTTGGAGTGTGACAGTTTAAGGTTGTGGACAGGTGTCTTTTATACTGATAAGAAGTTCAAACAGGTGCCATTAATACAGGTAACGAGTGGAGGACAGAGGAGCCTCTTAAAGAAGAAGTTACAGGTATGTGAGAGCTAGAAATCTTGCTTGATTGTAGGTGACCAAATACTTATTTTCCACCATCATTTGCAAATAAATTCATTAAAAATCATACAATGTGATTTTCTGGATTTTTTTCTTCTAATTTTGTCGTCATAGGTGAAGTGTACCTATGATGAAAATTATAGGCTTATCTTTTTAAGTGGGAGAACTTGCACAATTGGTGGCTGACTAAATACTTTTTTGCCCCACTGTATATACATAGACATGGAATCCCTGACCCGTTTATTAATGGAACACTAGTCCCTTTAATAATGTTTACATACTGCTTTACTCATATCATATGTATTGTAATGGATCAGCTAGTCCGAAACATGCTTGCCTGTTTGACATTAATATGTGTCACATATCAATTTGCATTTGGTACATTGGGTCGAGTGTTAGCAGAAACTCACGAAACCCCCGTTTCTCGACCGAGGTAAATTGGGGCCATGTCTTTGCAGATGTAAGTTGTAACGGCAGCTGTTATCTCATTCCATCTTCGTGATTCTTTGCCATATGGTATGCCACGGGCAAAAGCCTCTTGCAACATCTGAGTCGGGGGGTTGTTTTGAGCACTTGACTGTACTTTTTTGGGTGTCATCCATAGACTCTCTCCGTACAGTTTCACATGATTCTTGCGTAGGTGGTAAGAGGTTAATGGTGTTTGAGCCTGTTGTCGATTACCGGCCTGCGTAATATTTTGCAGAGGGTGGTTTTCTGCTCCGTGTCAGACTTTTCATACCCAAACCAAGTCCATGCGACCGACGTAGCCCCTCTTTTAGGTACAAGCTCCATGTCTCCATGCTCTGTGTCACGTTCACTCTCCTCCATGTTTGTTTGTGTTGCAAATTTCTGCAAAGTATTGTTCAATTGACACAAAATATTGCCGTAAAGAGTGGTTTGCGACACATCGAAATAAACGATAGAGCATAATATGAAACGATAGAAAAATGTCTATCGTCACACGATATACAGTTGATGTCAGAAGTTTACATACACTTAGGTTGGAGTCATTCACTCATTTTTCAACCACACAAATTTCTTGTTAACTATAGTTTGCTTTGGCAAGTCGGTTAGGACATCTAATTTGTGCATGACACAAGTATATTTTCCAACAATTGTTTACAGACAGATTATATCACTTATATTTCAATGTATCACAATTCCGGTGGGTCAAAAGTTTACATACACTAAGTTGACTGTGCCTTTAAACAGCTTGGAAAATTCCAGAAAATTATGTCATGGCTTTAGAAGCTTCTGATAGGCTAATTGACATCATTTGAGTCAATTGGAGGTGTACAGTGGATGTATTTCAAGACCTACCTTCAAACTCAGTGCCTCTGCTTGACATCATGGGAAAATCAACAGAAATCAGCCAAGACCTCAGAAAAATCTCCCTCAGTCTGGTTCATCCTTGGGAGCAATTTCCAAATGCCTGAAGATAACACGTTCATCTGTAGAAACAATATTACGCAATTATAAACACCATGGGACCACGCATTATGTGGATATATTGAAGCAACATATCAAGACATCAGTCAAGAAGTTAAAGCTTGGTCGCAAATGGGTCTTCCAAATGGATAATGACCCCAGGCATACCTCCAAAGTCATGGCAAATGGCTTAAGGACAGCAAAGTCAAGGTATTGGAGTGGCTATCACAAAGCCCTGGCCTGAATCCTACAGGAAATTTGTGGGCAGAACTGAAAAAGCGTGTGTGAGCTAGGAGGCTTACAAACCTCACTCAGTTACAGCAGCTCTGTCAGGACGAATGGGCCAAAATTCACCCAACTTATTGTGGGAGCTTGTGGAAGACTACCCAAAACGTTTGACCCATGTTAGCATTGCCTTTCAATTGTTTATCAAAACTTCTGACTGACTGGGAATGTGATCAAAGAAATAAAAGCTGAAATAAATCATTCTCTCTACTATTATTCTGACATTTCACATTCTTAAAATAAAGTGGTGATCCTAACTGACCAAAGACAGGTAATTTTTGCTAGGATTAAATATCAGGCATGAAAAACTGAGTTTAAATGTATTTGGCTAAGGTGTACTTCAACTGTATAGCGTCATATCGCCCAGCCCAACTATTCTATTTTACTGTATTTTAGTCAATGCCACTCCGACATTGCTCGTCCTAATATTTATATATTTCTTAGTTCCATTATTTAACTTTTAGATTTGTGTGTATTGTTGTGAATTGTTAGATACTACTGCACTGTTGGAGCTAGGAACACAAGCATTTCGCTACACCCGCAATAAAATCTGCTCAATATGTGTATGTGACCATTAAAATTTGATTTGATTTTTACACAATCGCAAAACCCATAAAATATATTCACAGTCAGTTAGTGTGGGTGGACCATTTCAAATCATCAGTGATGTGTACACTGAGGAACTTGAAGTTTTCCACCTTCTCTACTGAGGTCTCGTCAACGTGGATAGGGGCGTGCTCCCTCTGCTGTTTCCTGAAGTCCACGATCAGCTCCTTCGTTTTGTTGACGTTGAGGGAGAGGTTATTTTCCTGGCACTGCTCCGCCATGGCCCTCACCACCCCCCTGTAGGCTATCTGGTCATTGTTGGTAGTCAGGCCTACTACTGTTGTAGTTTGCAAACTTGATGAGTGAGTTGGAGACGTGCATGGCCACGCAGTCATGGGTGAACATGGAGTACGAGTGGCGGGCTGAGCACGCACCCTTGTGGGGCCCCTGTGTGGAGGAACAGCGAAGTGGAGATTATGTTTCCTACCTTCACCACCTGGGTGCGACCTCGCACAGGGTGGGGTTCAGACCCAGAGCCCCGAGCTTAATGATGAGCTTGGAGGGTACTATGGTGTTGAAGGCTGAGCTATAGTTAATGAACAGCATTCTGGCGTAGGTATTCCTCTTGTCTAGTTGGGATAGGGCAGTGTGCAGTGCGATGGCAATTGCATCGTCTGTGGATCTATTTGGGCAGTAAGCAAATTGAAGTGGGTCTAGGGTGTCAGGTAAGGTGGAGGTTATATGATCCTTAAATATCCTCTCAAAGAACTTCCTGGTGACAGAAGTGAGTTCTATGGGGCGATAGTCATTTAGTTTAGTTACCTTTGTTCCTGTACCCAATAAAGACATGGTGGACATCTTGAAGCAAGTGGGGACAGCAGACTGGGATAGATAGAGCTTGAATATGTCCGTAAACACTCCGGCCAGCTGGCCTGCACATGCTCTGAGGACGTGGCTAGGGATGCCATCTGGGCTGGCAGCCTTGCAAGGGTTAAACTGCTTAAATGTCTTACTTACCTCAGCCACGGAGAACAAGAGCCCACAGTCCTTAGGAGCAGGCCGCGTCAGTGGCACTGAAAACGGCAAAGAGGGTGTTTAGCTTGTCTGGGAGCAAGACATTGTGTCTGCAACGTGGCTTGTTTTCCCTTTGTAGTCCGTGATTGTCTGTAAACCCTGCCACATAAGTCTCGTGTCGGGGCCGTTGAATTGCAACTCCACTTTGTCTCTGTATGGACGTTTTGCCCGTTTGATTACCTTATGGAGGGAATAACTACACTGTTTGTATTCAGCCATATTCTCAGTCACCTTGCCATGGTTAAATGTGGTGGTTTGTGATTTCAGTTTTGCGCGAATTCTGCCATTTATCCACAGTTTCTGGTATGGGTAGGTTTTAATAAACACAGTGGGAACAACATTCCCTGTACACTTTCAGATGAACTCAGTCACCTTGTTATTCTCTGAGGCTACCCGGAACATATCCCAGTCCACGTGATCAAAACAATCTTGAGGCATGGATTCTGATTGGTCAGACCAGCGTTGAATAGACCTTAATCACACCGTGAGTAGTTAATTATGAAACATACACCCCCGCCCCGGTGAGTTCTTTATTCCTGTCTGCGCAATGAACTGAGAACCCAGCTGGCTGTGTGGATGGGGACAGTATATCCCGAGAGAGCTATGGTTCCGTGAAACAGAGTATGTTGCAGTCCCTGATGTCTCTCCGGAAGGAGATCCTCACCCTGAGCTCGTCTACTTTATTGTCCAGAGACTGAACATTAGCGAGTAATATACTCGGAAGCGGTGGAGGGTGTGCCCGCCACCTGAGTCGCACTAGAACTCCACTCCGAATACATCTTCTTCACCCGCGTCTTAGAGCAGCCTCTGGGATAAGTTCAATTGCTCTGGGGGTTACGAACTCAGGATCCAATTCTTCTGATGGCCTAGCCAATGGCTGAATTAGCTAGCTAGCTAGCTTAATCTCCCCAGAGACCCCCCGGTCTTGGTCTTGACTCAGACTCGATTTGCTCCGGTATTGGTCTTGAATCCGTCTCGCTTTAGGTGGTCTCAAATACAACACTGCCTTCTACCATACCCTGTTCAAAGGCACTTAAATATTTTGTTGCCTATTCACTCTCTGAATGGCACACATACGCAATCCATGTTTCAATTGTCTCAAGGCTTAAACATTATTTTTTAATCTGTCTTCTCCCCTACATCTACACTGATTGTGACATCAATAAAGGATCATAGCTTTAACCTGGATTCACCTGGTCCGTCTATCTCATGAAAAGAGCATAAGCAGCAGCTACTCTTCCTGGGGTCCAGCAAAATTAAGGCAGTTTATACAATTTTAAAAACATTACAATACATTCACAGATTTATTGATTGTGACATCAATAAAGGATCATAGCTTTAACCTGGATTCACCTGGTCCGTCTATCTCATGAAAAGAGCATAAGCAGCAGCTACTCTTCCTGGGGTCCAGCAAAATTAAGGCAGTTTATACAATTTTAAAAACATTACAATACATTCACAGATTCCACAACACTGTGTGCCCTCAGGCCAATACTCCACCACTACCACATACAGTGGGGCAAAAAAGTATTTAGTCAGCCACCAATTGTGCAAGTTCTCCCACTTAAAAAGATGAGAGGCCTGTAATTTTCATCATAGGTACACTTCAACTATGACAGCCAAAATGAGAAAAATATCCTGAAAATCACATTGTAGGATTTTTAATGAATTTATTTGCAAATTATGGTGGAAAATAAGTATTTGGTCACCTACAAACAAGCAAGATTTCTGGCTCTCACAGACCTGTAACTTCTTCTTTAAGAGGCTCCTCTGTCCTCCACTCGTTACCTGTATTAATGGCAGCTGTTTGAACTTGTTATCAGTATAAAAGACACCTGTCCACAACTTCAAACAGTCACACTCCAAACTCCACTATGGCCAAGACCAAAGAGCTGTCAAAGGACACCAGAAACAAAATTGTAGACCTGCACCCGGCTGGGAAGACTGAATCTGCAATAGGTAAGCAGCTTGGTTTGAAGAAATCAACTCTGGGAGCAATTATTAGGAAATGGAAGACATCAAGACCACTGATAATCTCCCTCGATCTGGGGCTCCACGCAAGATCTCACCCCATGGGGTCAAAATGATCACAAGAACGGTGAGCAAAAATCCCAGAACCATACGGGGGGACCTAGTGAATGACCTGCAGAGAGCTGGGACCAAAGTAACAAAGCCTACCATCAGTAACACACTACGCCGCCAGGGACTCAAATCCTGCAGTGCAAGACGTGTCCCCCTGCTTAAGCCAGGCCCGTCTGAAGTTTGCTAGAGAGCATTTGGATGATCCAGAAGAAGATTGGGAGAATGTTATATGGTCAGATGAAACCAAAATATAACTTTTGGGTAAAAACTCAACTCGTCGTGTTTGGAGGACAAAGAATGCTGAGTTGCATCCAAAGAACACCATACCTACTGTGAAGCATGGAGGTGGAAACATCATGCTTTGGGGCTGTTTTTCTGCAAAGGGACCAGGACGACTGGTCCGTGTAAAGGAAAGAATGAATGGGGCCATGTATCGCAAGATTTTGAGTGAAAACCTCCTTCCATCAGCAAGGGCATTGAAGATGAAACGTCTTTCAGCATGACAATGATCCCAAACACACCGCCCGGGCAACGAAGGAGTGGCTTCGTAAGAAGCATTTCAAGGTCCTGGAGTGGCCTAGCCAGTCTCCAGATCTCAACCCCATAGAAAATCTTTGGAGGGAGTTGAAAGTCCAACAGCCCCAAAACATCTCTGCTCTAGAGGAGATCGGCATGGAGGAATGGGCCAAAATACCAGCAACAGTGTGTGAAAACCTTGTGAAGACTTACAGAAAACGTTTGACCTCTGCCATTGCCAACAAAGGGTATATAACAAAGTATTGAGAAACTTTTGTTATTGACCAAATACTTATTTTCCACCATAATTTGCAAATAAATTCATAAAAAATCCTACAATGTGATTTTCTGGATTTTTTTTCTCATTTTGTCTGTCATAGTTTAAGTGTACCTATGATGAAAATTAAGAAAAAATTAATTTTTAAGTGGGAGAACTTGCACAATTGGTGGTTGACTAAATACGTTTTTGCACCACTGTATCTACAGTACAAAATCCATGTATAGTGTGTTTGTGTATGCGTGTTTGTGTGCCAATGTTTGTGTTGCTTATTGTTGTCTTGTGTATTGAAGTCGTCAAAAGTTTAGTATTTGGTCCCATATTCCTAGCACACAATGATTGCATCAAGCTTGTGACTCTACAAACATGTTGGATACATTTGCTGGATGTTTCATATTATTTTGTGCCCAATAGATATAGGTAAATGTATTTTGTCATTTTGAAGTCACTTTTAAATAAGAATACAATATGTTTCTAAACACTTCTACGTTAATGTAGATTCTAGCGTGATTACGCATAATCTTGAATGAATCGTGAATAATGATGAGTGCGTTAGTTATGGACGCACAAATATCATACCCCAAAGACATAACCGCTCACCATTACAATAAAAGGGGAGGTTAGCATTTTTGGGAGGTATGATATTTATGCCTCTAACTTTCTCAGTCATCATTATAATTCATTCAGAATTATCTGTAATCATGCTAGCATCCACATTAATGTAGAAGTATTATATTCTTATTTACAATAAAAGTGACTCCGAAATGACACAATGCATTATTTACCATTTCATTTCTATTGGTCACTCCAATTTCCAGCAAAATTCTACGGCAAGCCATGAAGGACATGATCTCCCACAACTATGACCGCTTCTCCAAGGTTGGGTCATCCTCTGCTTTCTCTGGCTTCATGGCACGTAAGTGGCCCCCTCCACCTTTCTCCTGTTCAATATAAATGAAAAACTAAGGATTTTTTTGTACATTTGAAAGAATAATCAATACAGCTATGTGATATAATCATATATGGATCAATTTCATAGTCTTGTTGATTAGTCATTGCTGCCATGAGACACAGTCACAGGTTCCATTTTATGTACTGTATAATTATATTTATCACTAAATCAACTTCCTGCAGGTACCGCTGATGCCACTACCACCTACAGTCTGGACATTCTGTACTCTGGCTCTGGGGTCCTCAGGAGGAGCAACATGAACATCTACGGAGCCAGTAATGGCGCCCTGCTACATGGCCTCCAGGTAATGAGAATTAATTTGTGAATTGATAATGAAGAAATTATTATATTTACAGTGCCTTCATAAAGTATTCCAGGGTTCTCACAAGGTGTTTGAGGTGCTTAAAGTACTTGAGTTTGGCTCTCTGAAATTCAAGTACTGGAATACCTTTTCTCAAGTTTGTAGTTGAAAATACTTTAATTAAAACAAGAAGAGAACAGGAAAATATCAAACATGTTAATATGAGATATGATCTAATTTACATGCAGACTGGTTGCCAGGCGAGCTCACTCATTCCACCCACACTGTTGCCAGGCAGCTACAGAACTGACTGATTAGGCGCAACAAAGGTCAATTGGATAGCTAAAATGCCGGGCAAATGTAGCTATTATAAAGAATAATTCTTCCTGGCAAGATATTTATGTTTATGAATGGGGTTTGCCAGACCAAACCAGGTGGAGGGTAAACACCATTTACGTACCTTGTTTATTTGTGAAAAAGCGTTTACGCACCTTTTTATTCAGTTAATTATCGTTTACCCATTTATTATTGCGTTCCCAGCATTGATCGATGCTCAGGAGGCTTCTTGATCTGAGTGCTAATCATGCCTACCTCTGCGAACAAGTGGAATCATGAGTAATTCATGTATGCTCGTTATGTTTGCCTTTTCCCCCAGAATTGGCTTGTTGGCAGCGCATTAATTCACTACTCTGTCCAACGGGAAACTCCGCCCAGGACATAGAAAGGTGAAACAAACTAGCTCACCAGAGACCTACAGTAGCAAGTGGCAGAGAGACGCAATTGACAGTCAGAATTTTCTAAACATCCCTCGTCTCCTGCCGTGTCAACAGATATCCCCCAAACAAAAACCCCCTGACACTTGGAGAATGAGTGTACAACTGGTAAATAGTCACAGATATTTCAGTCAACTAGGCATCTCAAGGGCTGGCTATTAGCCAGGTATCTAGCGCTAACTATACTGAACAAAAGTATCAACATGTAACAATTTTCAACAATTTCAAGAATTTTACAGTTCATATAAGGAAATCAGTCAATTGAAATACGTCTGTTAGGCTCTAATCTATGGATTTCACATGACTGCGCAGGTGCCCAGCCATGGGTGGGCCTGGGAGGGCATAGGCCCACCCACTGGGGAGCCAATCAGAATACTTTTTTCCCCACAAAAGGGCTTTATTACAGACAGAAATACTCCCCAGTTTCATCAGCTGTCCGGGTGGCTGGTCTTAGACAATCCCGCAGGTGAAGAAGCCGGATATGGAGATCCCTTGACTTTTTCCGCATTTTGTTGTTACAAAGTGGGATTAAAATTAATTTAATTGTCTAAAAAAGACATAAAAAAATTACCCCCTTTTTTCTCCCCAATTTTGTGGTATCCAATTGGTAGTAGTTAGTCTTGTCTCATCGTTGTAACTCCCATACGGACTCGGGAGAGGCTAAGGTTGAGAGCCATGCGTCCTCCGAAACACAACCTAACCAAGCCGCACTGCTTTTTGACACAATGCCCATCCGACCCGGAAGCCAGCCGCACCAATGTGTCAGAGGAAACACCGTACACCTGGCGACCTGGTCAGCGTGCACTGCGCCCGGCCTGCCACAGGAGTCGCTAGTGCGCAATGAGACAAGGATATCCCTGCCAGCCAAACCCTCCCTAACCCGGACGAAGCTGGGCCAATTGTGTGCCGCCCCATGGGCCTCCCTGTCACGGCTGGTTGTGACAGAGCCTGGGCTCAAACCCAGAATCTCGCCACCCGGGAGGCCTAATTGTAATTTTTTGTCAATGATCTACAAAAGACTGTCAAAGTGGGGGGAAGGGGGATTCTAACATTTGTAAACAAAGAAATAATATGAAAAATAAAACACTAATATATCTTTATTAGATAAGTATTCAACCCCCTGAGTCAGTACACATTAGAATCACCTATGGCAGTGATTACAGCTGTGGGTCTTTCTGGATAAGTCTCGAAGAGCTTTCCACACCTGGATTGTACAACATTTTCCAATTTATTATTTTCAAAGTTCATGTTGGTTGTTGATCATTGCTAGACAACCATTTTCAGCTCTTGCCATTAGATTTTGAAGCAGATTTATGTCCAAATGTAACTTAGCCACTCAAGAACATTCACTATCTTTTTGGTAAGCAACTCCATTGGAGATTTGACCTTTTTAAGTGTTTTAGGTTATTGTCCTGCTGAAAGGTGAATTCCATCTTCCAGTGTCTGGTGGAAAGGTTTCCCCCTCAAACCAGGTTTCCCTCTAGGAAAATGCAGTGTCTGACAGTTTTTATTCTTTTTGGAATAGAAATATTCCAAAACATGCATCCTGTATGCAACAAGGCACGAAAGTAATACTGCAAAAAAAACTGCAAAGGAATACACTTTTTTGGCCTAACTGCAAATGTATGGGGGAAACAAAACACATCACTGAGTAACTGCCTCATTTTCAAACATGGTGGTGGCTGCATCATGTTATGGGTATGCTTGACATCGGCAAATACTGTGAAGGTTTTTAGGATAAAAAGAAAAGCGATGGTGCTAAGGACAGGCAAAATCCTAGAGGAAAATCTGCTTCAGTCTGCTTTACACCAAACACTGCAAGAGGAATTTATCTTTCAAAAGGACAATAACCTACAACACAAGGCCACATCTACATTGGAGTTGCCAAGAAGACAGTGAATGTTCCTGAGTGGCCAAGCTACAGTTTTGACTTGAATCTGCTTGAAAATCTATGGCAAGACTTGAACATTGCTGTCAAGCCATGATCCCCAACATCTTGGCAGAGTTTGAATAATTTAAAAAAGAATAGGGCAAATATTGGTGTGCAATGCTCTTAGAGACTCACAGCTGTCATCGCTGCCAAATAAGTGATTCTAACATGTATTGACTCAGAGGTGAATACTTATCTAAGGAACATAAGTGTTTTATGTTCAAATAATTTGTAAAAAAAAATATATAATTCTTTCTTTCACTTTGACATTAGAGTATTTTCTGTAGATCATTGGCAACAAAAAAAAGAAACCTTTGTAACACAATAAAATGTGAAGAAATCCAAAGGGGGGGGAATACTTATGATACCCACTGTACATCTAATCATGTAGAAGAGCAGAAGCTAAGATTTTGCACGCTCTTAGGTTAAGTTTGCCGTAGGTACAGCTTATTTTATTGGAGAACATGCTAAACTGATCCAAGATCAGTATTTAGGGGCAACTTCACCTTAGAATGGAGGATGAACCAACCAACAGTGCCGACTTGATGACAGTTAGGATCTGACTGCCATATTTGATCTCTCGCTGTCCAGGTGGCAATTGAGGCCCAAGGCATGGAGTCCCTGATCGCGGCCAAGCCGGACGAAGGCGAGGAGGACCTGGAGTCCTTCGCTGGGATGTCGGCTCTGCTTTTCGACGTCCAGCTGCGGCCTGTGACCTTCTTCAAGGGCTACAGTGACCTCATGTCCAAGATGTTCTCCATGTCCGGCGAGCCCATGAACGTGGTAAAGGGCCTGATCCTGCTCACTGACCACTCTCAGGTTGGCACCCTTAAATCAATTAATCAACTAATCAGTCAATCCATCAATCAAACTTTATTTAAAGTGTATTTTTTTAATGACACCACACAAATTAAATGTTCTACTGTATCATATAAAGTCGCTGATATCTCAGAATTTTTTTACTATTTTCTTCATATAGACTCAATTAAACTATTATAGGTGTTGGTATCCGCCTAGGCCACATTTGAGTTGTCAGTGCCTTCTTCAGCCACCTGGTTTCAAACCATTCTGACACTAGCACTCACTGGCCCGGACGGGCAAGCAGCTATTGTGATTTTACTCCTGTTTTCTCATTCTCTCTTTCAGGTCATACAGCTTCAGTCTGGGCTGAAGGCCAATGCCGAGTTCCAGGGTGGCTTGGCCATCGACATCTCAGGAGGCATGGAGGTCAGCCTGTGGTACAGGGAGTCAAAGACCAGCGTCAACAACAGGTAGGGAACCTGGGTTCAATAGTGATGGGCAGGATGATAACAGAAACACTTTTTCAATTTGATCATTCTTCTTATATGTTGCCTGATTGTACTCAGTCATGCTTATCATTGGATAGTTTTTAATAATCATCGCACGATAATGACAAAAGGTTTTTGGTGGGCTCAGATTAGAGAAATAGGCCAAAATTCAATCCAATGCGTGTTATAGAACAACTGAATTTTAAAGATAAGTTATGCTTAAGCCGACATGCTCAACATTTACAAACTCAATTGGTAATACACGATTGACAATGGTGAGGATTGACGTTAAGGATTGATCTAAAAATGACGACTGATTCATTTCATACACTGATTCATAGAGCATGTTCGCGAATGGTGACGTGACTATTCTTGTCTCATCAGATATATGTGAAGGTGACATTTCATTCAGCTCTAGATTAGAGTAGTTGACTGATTGATGCTTCCTGTTAATGCAAACACAATAGCCATTTCAACCAGAGAATATCAATCAATCAAATGTATTTATGAAGCCATTTTCACATCAGGAAATGTCACAAAGTGCTGTACAGAAACCCAGCCTAAAACCACAAACAGCAGGCAATGCATATGAAGAATAACAGTGGCTAGGAAAAACTCCCTAGAAAGGCGAGAACCGAGGGAGAAACCTAGAGAGGAACCAGGCTCTGAGGGGTGGCCAGTCCTCTTCTGGCAGTGCCGGGTGAAGATTATAACAGTACATGGCCAAGATGTTCAAATGTTCATAGATGACCAGCAGGGTCAGATAATAATAATCAGTGGTTGTAGAGGGTGCAACAGGACAGCACCTCAGGAGTAAATGTCAGTTGGCTTTTCATAGCCGACCATTCAGCAGTAGAGAGAGAGTCCAAAACAGCAGGTCCGGGACAAGGTAGCACATCCAGTGAACAGGTCAGGGTTCCATAGCCGCAGGCAGAACAGTTGAAACTAGCCAGGAGGAGAGGAGAGAGGGAATACATAAATTCACACAGGACACCGGATGAGACAGGAGAAATACTCCAGATATAAGACTGATCCTAGCCTCCCGACACACAAACTATTGCAGCATAAATACTGGAGGCTGAGACAGGAGCAGTCGGGAGACACTGTGGCCCTGTCTGACGATACTCCCGGACAGGGCCAAACAGGCAGGATTTCACCCACTTTGCCAAAGCACAGCCCCCACACCACTAGAGGGATATCTTCAACCACCAACCTACTACAAGGCCATGTATAGCCCACAAAGATCTCAGCCATGGCACAAAGGCGAGGGGGGCGCCAACCCGGACAGGAAGATCACATCAGTGACTCAACCCGCTCAAGTGATTCATGGAAGAGCACCAGTAAGCCAGTGACTCAGCCCCCATAATAGGGTTTGAGGCAGAGAATCCCAGTGGAGAGAGGGGAACCGGCCAGGCAGAGACAGCAAGGGCGGTTCGTCGCTCCAGTGCCTTTCTGTTCACCTTCACACCCCTGGGCCAGACTACACTCAATCATAGTACCTACCGAAGAGATGAAGCTTCAATAAAGACTTAAAGTCAAGACCGAGTCTACGTCTCTTACATGGATAGGCAGAACATTCCATAAAAATGGAGCTCTATATGAGAAAGCCCTGCCTCCAGCTGTTTGCTTAGAAATTCTAGGACAGTAAGGAGGTCTGCGTCTTGTGACCGTAGCGTACGTGTAGGTATGTACGGCAGGACAAATTGGAAAGTTAGGTAGGAGCAAGCCCATGTAAATGCTTTGTAGGTTAGCAGTAAAACCTTGAAATCAGCCCTAGCTTTAACAGGAAGCCAGTGTAGAGAGACTAGCACTGGAGTAATTTGATCACATTTTCCGCCGTGTTTAGCACTAACTGAAGTTTATTTAGTGCTTTATCCGGGTAGCCAGACAGTAGAGCATTGCAGTAGTCTAATCTAGAAGTGACAAAAGCATGGATACATTTTTCTGCATCATTTTTGTACAGAAAGTTTTTGATTTTTGCAATGTTACGAAAATGGAAAAAAGCTGAAATATTCTTTGTAAGTCAAAAGAGAGATCTGATTCCATAGTAACGCCGAGGTCCTTCAGTTCTATTCGAGACTAATGTACAACCATCAAGATTAATTGTCAGATCCAACAAAATATCTCTTTGTTTCTTGGGACCTAGGACTAGCATTTCTGTTTTGTCTAAGTTTTTGTCTAAGTCTGAAACATAGGCTTCCAGGGAGGAGAATTTGGGGGCTTCACCATGTTTCATCGAAATGTACAGCTGTGTATCGTCCGCAAAGCAGTGAAAGTTAGCATTATGTTTCCGAATGACATCACCAAGAGGTAAAATATATAGTGAAAACAATAGTGGACCTGAAACTGAACCTTGAGGAACACCGAAATTTACAGTTGATTTGTCAGAGGACAAACCATTCACAGAGACAAACTGATATCTTTCGACAGATAATATCTAAACCAGGCCAGAACTTGTCCGTGTAGACATATTTGGGTTTACAATCCCTCCAAAAGAATGTGGTGATCGATGGTATCAAAAGCAGCGCTAAGGTCTAGGAGCTTGGTCTGACGCCATTAAAAGGTAATTTACCACCTTTATGAGTGCAATCTCAGTGCAATAATGGGGTCTAAAACCAGACTAAAGCATTTCGTATTAAATTGATTGTCTTCGGGAAGGTAGTGAGTTGTTGCGCAACAGCTTTTTTTTTTAAGAAATTGAGAGGAATGGGAGATTCGATATAGGCCGATAGTTTTTTAATATTTTCTGGCTCAAGGTTTGGCTTTTTCAAGAGAGGCTTTATTACTGCCACTTTTAGTGAGTTTGGTACACATCCGGTGGATAGGGAAGCGCTTTTTATGTTCAAAATAGGAGAGGCCAAGTACAGGAAGCTGCTCTTTCAGTAGTTTAGTTGGAATAGGGTCCAGTATGCAGCTTGAAGGTTTAGAGGCCAAGAGATATAGGATTCAAAAACTTGAGTGTCTCCCTTGATCTTAGGTCCTGGCATTGTTTTGCAGACTCAGGACAACTAAGCTTTGGAGAAATACGCAGATTTAAAGAGGAGTCTGTAATTTGCTTTCTAATGATCATGATCTGTGGCAGTGAGTAGGTCCGGAGACATGTTGGACAAAACCCACTGAGTCGATGATGGCTCCAAAAGCCTTTTGGAGTGGGTCTGTGGACTTTCCCATGAAATTTGCTATCGTAAATGTTAGGAACACCTCTGCCTTTGCGGGATGCATGGGGGATATGGTCCCTAGTGTAACCTCATTTAACACAGTCAATTCATCATGCAGCACCCCTCCAGCTAGGATGGAGTTCGTCACTCCTCAGCAGGCCAGGCTTGGTCCTGTTTGAGGGTGAGTCCCAGAAAGAGGGCCAAATATCTACAAATTCTATCTTTTGGGAGGGGCAGAAAACAGTTTTCAACCAGCGATTGAGTTGTGAGACTGCTGTAGAGCTCATCACTCGCCCTAACTGATCAAGTAGATAAATATGTGACATCATCCAGTGATAAAATGGAGATGGAATTGTTAGAATCTAGATGGGTGCTTTACAGTTCCAAGGCTTTACAGGAATCAGGGACCATATTCATAAAGGGCCGGATTTTAGTAAATGTACACCTTTTCCTTCACACGCCTTTCCTGCGCACTTCTCAGAAGTTGGTATTCAGACTTACCTGGTGTGTAGTAACAGGCTTGGTAGGCTTGGTTCCCTTTTGTGCGCCGAATCAATTTGAACACTCCCGCTGGCCAACAGATTTTCTCTTGGAGTTTTCATTCAATAGGTTTTTCAGTACATTTATCTAAAGCCATCCCTTTAAATTTGGTGTACCTTTTTAAATTAGAATTTTCTCGACAGACTCAGTAGAATATATGGCGAGATCGGTTCAGAGTATTAGGGATCAATGAAAGAAAACCATGTAAATACACGCATATTCTTGTCCTTTTCAGCACCAATTGGTTGATGAAAGAAATACTCTGATCTTGTATATCACTTAGGGTTAGGAAAGTATTTATGAATAATACACCAAAAAAATTTGGAGAGTCTGTTACGCACAAAATATATTGGTGATTCATCCTGAAAGTTGGCATATTCAATTGTTAAATCCCTGAAATATTGGAAGGTGAGAAAAGTGTACAATTGGGGTTGAACAGTAGATGTAAAAATCTACCCTAATAATTTTCACCAATCATGGAACTGTGATGAAGACGGTCCAGTCATCGTGAGCCAAGCTCCAGGTTTTAACTGCTGGTCTGCATTCCAGAATGATTAAAATAGGCTACATGTCCCAAATTATTGCACAACTTGTAATATGTTAGCTTAATATATTTATTTACCTTTATTTAACTAGGCAAGTCAGTTAAGAACAAATTCTTATTTATGTATATGATCCACTATTGCCAGCGGTCCTCAGGAACAGCCACGCTAATGTGACACAGAAAAGATGGGTAAACTAACGATGTAATGGAATGATACAAAATGTAAGAAAACTAACACTAAAGTCAGTGACCGTTATAAATGTATGTAGGTATAACTGATGGTGGCTACCGATAGTGGCTAATATTTTACACAATACAAATTGTAAAAAATACAGTGAAAGGTATATTATAATTGAAACATTCTTGAAATCATAAATCAACTCAGTAGGTTTGGCATTATACTGTCATTTGCTCATGCTAGCTCTCCCAATTCAACACCTGTGATTACTGTATGCCTCGCTGTATGTCTCTCTCAAATGTCAATATGCCTTGTATACTGTTGTTCAGGTTAGTTATCATTGTTTTAGTTTACAATGGAGCCCCTAGTTCCACTCTTCATACCCCTGATACCTCCTTTGTCCCACCTCCCACACATGCGGTGACCTCACCCATTGCAACCAGCATGTCCAGAGATACAACCTCTCTCATCATCACCCAGTGCCTGGGCTTACCTCCGCTGTACCCGCACCCCACCATACCCCTGTCTGCGCATTATGCCCTGAATATATTCTACCATGCCCAGAAATCTGCTCCTTTTATTCTCTGTCCCCAACGCTCTAGGCGACCAGTTTTGATAGCCTTTAGCCGCACCCTCTACTACTCCTCCTCTGTTCCGCGGGTGATGTGGAGGTAAACCCAGGCCCTGCATGTCCCCAGGCACCCTCATTTGTTGACTTCTGTGATCGAAAAAGCCTTAGTTTCATGCATGTCAACATCAGAAGCCTCCTCCCTAAGTTTGTTTTACTCACTGCTTTAGCACCCTCTGCTAACCCCGATGTCCTTGCCGTGTCTGAATCCTGGCTCAGGAAGGCCACCAAAAATTCTGAGATTTCCATATCCAACTATAACATTTTCCGTCAAGATAGAACTGCCAAAGGGGGAGGAGTTACAGTCTACTGCAGAGATAGCCTGCAAAGTAATGTCATACTTTCCAGGTCCATACCCAAACAGTTCGAACTACTAATTTTGAAAATTACTCTCTCCAGAAATAAGTCTCTCACTGTTGCCGCCTGCTATACCGATCCCCCTCAGCTCCCAGCTGTGCCCTGGACACCATTTGTGAATTGATCGCCCCCCATCTAGCTTCAGAGTTTGTTCTGTTAGGTGACCTAAACTGGGATATGCTTAACACCCCGGCAGTCCTACAATCTAAGCTAGATGCCCTCAATCTCACACAAATCATCAAGGAACCCACCAGGTACAACCCTAAATCTGTAAACAAGGGCACCCTCATAGACGTCATCCTGACCAACTGGCCCTCCAAATACACCTCCGCTGTCTTCAACCAGGATCTCAGCGATCACTGCCTCATTGCCTGTATCCGCTACGGAGCCACAGTCAAACGACCACCCCTCATCACTGTCAAACGCTCCCTAAAACACTTCTGTGAGCAGGCCTTTCTAATCGACCTGGCCCGGGTATCCTGGAAGGACATTGACCTTATCCCGTCAGTTGAGGATGCCTGGTCATTCTTTAAAAGTAACTTCCTCACCATTTTAGATAAGCATGCTCCGTTCAAAAAATGCAGAACTAAGAACAGATATAGCCCTTGGTTCACTCCAGACCTGACTGCCCTCGACCAGCACAAAAACATCCTGTGGCGGACAGCATCGAATAGTCCCCGCGATATGCAACTGTTCAGGGAAGTCAGGAACCAATACACACAGTCAGTCAGGAAAGCTAAGGCCAGCTTCTTCAGGCAGAAATTTGCATCCTGTAGCTCCAACTCCAAAAAGTTCTGGGACACTGTGAAGTCCATGGAGAACAAGAGCACCTCCTCCCAGCTGCCCACTGCACTGAGGCTAGGTAACACGGTCACCACCGATAAATCCATGATTATCGAAAACTTCAACAATCATTTCTCAATGGCTGGCCATGCCTTCCGCCTGGCTACTCCAACCTCGGCCAACAGCTCCGCCCCCCCCCCCCCCCCCCCCCCCGCAGCTACTCACCCAAGCCTCTCCAGGTTCTTTACCCAAATCCAGATAGCAGATGTTCTGAAAGAGCTGCAAAACCTGGACCCGTACAAATCAGCTGGGCTTGACAATCTGGACCCTCTATTTCTGAAACTATCTGCCGCCATTGTCGCAACCCCTATTCAACCTGTTCAACCTATTCAACCTCTCTTTCATATCATCTGAGATCCCCAAGGATTGGAAAGCTTCCGCAGTCATCCCCTCTTCAAAGGGGGAGACACCCTGGACTCAAACTGTTACAGACCTATATCCATCCTGCCCTGCCTATATCCATCCTGCCCTGCCTATCTAAGGTCTTCGAAAGCCAAGTCAACAAACAGGTCACTGACCATCTCGAATCCCACCGTACCTTCTCCGCTGTGCAATCTGGTTTCCGAGCCGGTCACAGGTGCACCTCAGCCACGCTCAAGGTACTAAACGATATCATAACCGCCATCGATAGAAGACAGTACTGTGCAGCCGTCTTCATCGACCTAGCCAAGGCTTTCAACTCTGTCAATCACCATATTCTTATCGGCAGACTCAGTAGCCTCGGTTTTTCTGATGACTGCCTTGCCTGGTTCACCAACTACTATGCAGACAGAGTTCAGTGTGTCAAATCGGAGGGCATGCTGTCCGGTCCTCTGGCAGTCTCTATGGGGGTGCCACAGGGTTCAATTCTCGGGCCGACTCTTTTCTCTGTATATATCAATGATGTTGCTCTTTGCTGCGGGCGATTCCCTGATCCACCTCTACGCAGACGACACCATTCTATATACTTCCGGCCCGTCCTTGGACACTGTGCTATCTAACCTCCAAACGAGCTTCAATGCCATACAACACTCCTTCCGTGGCCTCCAACTGCTCTTAAACGCTAGTAAAATCAAATGCATGCTTTTCAACCGTTCGCTGCCTGCACCCGCACGCCTGACTAGCATCACCACCCTGGATGGTTCCGACCTTGAATATGTGGACATCTGTAAGTACCTAGGTGTCTGGCTAGACTGTAAACTCTCCTTCCAGACTCATATCAAACATCTCCAATCGAAAATCAAATCTAGAGTCGGCTTTCTATTCCGCAACAAAGCCTCCTTCACTCACGCCGCCAAACTTACCCTAGTAAAACTGACTATCCTACCGATTCTCGACTTTGGCGATGTCATCTACAAAATTGCTTCCAACACTCTACTCAGCAAACTGGATGTAGTTTATCACAGTGCCATCCGTTTTGTCACTAAAGCACCTTATACCACCAACCACTGAGACCTGTATGCTCTAGTTGGCTGGCCCTCGCTACATATTCGTCGCCAGACCCACTGGCTCCAGGTCATCTACAAGTCCATGCTAGGTAAAGCTCCGCCTTATCTCAGTTCACTGGTCATGATGGCAACACCCACCCGTAGCACGCGCTCCAGCAGGTGTATCTCACTGATCATCCCTAAAGCCAACACCTCATTTGGCCGTCTTTCGTTCCAGTTCTCTGCTGCCTGTGACTGGAACGAATTGCAAAAATCGCTGAAGTTGGAGACTTTTATCTCCCTCACCAACTTCAAACATCTGCTATCTGAGCAGCTAACCGATCGCTGCAGCTGTACATAGTCTATCGGTAAATAGCCCACCCATTTCTACCTACGTCATCTCCATACTGTTTTTATTTATTTACTTTTCTGCTCTTTTGCACACCAATATCTCTACCTGTACATGACCATCTGATCATTTATCACTCCAGTGTTAATCTGCAAAATTGTAATTATTCGCCTACCTCCTCATGCCTTTTGCACACAATGTATATAGACTCTTTTTTTTCTACTGTGTTATTGACTTGTTAATTGTTTACTCCATGTGTAACTCTGTGTTGTCTGTTCACACTGATATGCTTTATCTTGGCCAGGTCGCAGTTGCAAATGAGAACTTGTTCTCAACTAGCCTACCTGGTTAAATAAAGGTGAAATAAAAAATACAAAAATGGCTACAGAAGCCTAAAGCTAGGTCTCCAAATTTCATCCCAAGTTTAAGGCCAGCATTTCATCAACTTCACTGTGGAAAAGTTGATATGTCGATATGCTTCAGTTTGCTGCCATATGTGTAACGGCTTTCTTGTGGTGAAGTAGAGGCGGACCAAAACGCAGCGTGGTGATGATTCATGTTTGTTTAATAAAGGAAAACTATACATGAATAAACTACAAAACAATGAAATGTGAAAACCCAAAACAGCCCTATCTGGTGCAAAACACAGACAGGAACAATCACCCACAAACACACAGTGAAACCCAGGCTACCTAAATATGGTTCCCAATCAGAGACAACGAGAATCACCTGCCTCTGATTGAGAACCACTCCAGACAGCCATAGACTATGCTAGAACACCCCACTAAGCCACAATCCCAATACCTACGAAAACCCCAAGACAAAACACACCACATAAATAAACCCATGTCACACCCTGGCCTGACCAAAATAATAAAGAAAACACAGAATACTAAGACCAGGGCGTGACAATATGACTGGTTTTGCATTTGTCTCCAGTGTTCATAAGGTAAAATATATCTAAAACAATTGTAATTTAGATTTACAATCCACTTATCCAAATGGTTTACTCATTTACCTAGCCCTTATCAATAGCTCTTAACAATTTTTGTAAATTACATTGCATGGACAATGGTGTTAATTCTTTCTGAAAAAATAAATTATATGTTCCACATGGAACCGACAGATTCCTCAACCTTATTCATCATTTCATTGCATATAAAGGTGGTGTAATTATGAGGGAGTAAAGGTCAGAATACAGTGTAGACACACCTCCGCCACACCTTTATTTCTTTGATCTAAACCTCAAACGAGTAACGGGTGAATAGCATGCTATTCTAATGCTAATCCTCATTTAAAGGCTGGAACACTCATAGAGAGGAAAGTGCATAAAAGGGAATTAGGTTCCATTTACACACGCTTAACTCTGGTCGGAATTCCCCCAAAGCATCTCCGACTAGGATCAGGTCTCCCCTGTCCATGTTGTAATCTTATTCAAAAAGGCAAAACTGATTAAAGATCAGCAATCCTACCATGAGGCATTTAATTCCAGTGCTTGAATCACCTATTTGAGCCTAATGGTCTTGTCTCGACAATGTCAAGTTGTTTTGTCTAGTAAAAATTATGTTACCCAAGATCTGATTTGGTTGGTCTGATCACAGTGCCATTGGGATTGTTCCTTCAAATATACTAGTTGAAGAAATGACATTTGCTCGATTCATGACTTCCTAAACGAGGAACACTGATCCAGATACTGTAGATAGACTTCTGCTGCTTTCTTGGTCTTTGTTTTGCAATGGCATTTTAGGTGGCATTCTGTGTTGGGTCAAAGTCAACGAGGGGAATGGCAGAGGCAGGTGTATGGATCAGGGGCAGTCATAATGTACCTCCTCTCCTCTGATAATAGACCAGCAGGCTATCTATAGGAACAGAACAAACATCTTTGCCAAGGCATGCTTCGACAGACAGACAGACACAGACAGACACAGACAGACAGACAGACAGACAGACAGACAGACAGACAGACAGACAGACAGACAGACAGACAGACAGACAGACAGACAGACAGACAGACACAGACAAACAGACAGACAGACAGACAGACACAGACATACAGACACAGACAGACACAGACATACAGACACAGACAGACAGACAGACAGACAGACCAGACAGACAGACAGACAGACAGACAGACAGACAGACAGACAGACAGACAGACAGACAGACAGACAGACAGACAGACAGACAGACAGACAGACAGACAGACAGACAGACAGACAGGTTTTTCAGATGGCTTGGCAGTGGCCATTTTGATTAGAAATTTTAAGCAGACTAATATGACGATAGCGGTTTCATATTCAGACATTCTCAAATTTGAAAGAGATTTTGTCACACCTCTGTCTACCATCAGTCACCACCTGTTCATTTTATGTTGAGTCAAAAGGCATTTTACTGGTCAAAGACTTGCAAAATGCAATTGAATCTTCATTTGAGAAAATGAACCATTTATTCTCATCCATCCATGAGTTTTTGTAATTGTGTCTATTTTCAGGGGAGCCATGGTGGTGACTGGGAATGTGACTGTGGACATGGACTTTGTGCGCACTGGGATGGAGGTGAGCTTTGAGACAGAGGCGTCTCTAGACTTTACCACCACAGTCCAGTTCTCGGAGTACCCTTTCCTGGTGTGCATGCAGATGGACAAGACCACCTTCCCCTTCAGGTAGGCCAGGGCTAAGACCAATTGCAGCCTAGTGAATTCTACATTGTATTTTCAGTCAATTATGAATGCGTTAATGGCTCATTATAATTCCACTCTGAGCTGTCTCTGATAACATAGCTCATGAATTGACATAGTCCCTTATTGCAGTGAGTCCCTAACAAAATACGAGAGCCTGCCATCGGGGAAGAGCTACGTGTCACGCAGGGGCCACAAGCAGCTGTTGCCTGGCTCAGAGTTCCCTCTCCACCAGGAGAACTCCAACATGTGCAAGAGGGTGTTTGACTCAGACTGGTAGTCTTCTCCAGGTCAATCCATCGGTAAGAAGATGGAAGATCTTTTGCAGAGTGTAGAGAGTTATGGATCAACAACTCTATTTTGTTATTACGTCACAGTGTAAACAGTGTGTTGTATGAGGCGATAAATGGATGCTAGCTAGCTAAGATATGACCATTGTAAAATGTGTGCCTTTTTTGTTGATCTGATTGGAAAATGGGCCAATTTTTTCACCGCTTTACGTCGGAGTTCAGTTTACTGAAAAATTGCTAACTAGAGGCTAACTTGTTAGCTGTTTACTACTATTTATCTCCCTTTCGATCCCACAACACAATGCGTTATTTACAGTGTGACAATAGTGGAATAAGGTTATTCTTTTAATGAGTCCTACTTGAAATTCTGTCTGGAGAGTTATTTATTATTCTTTTTTAAAGCTATCCAGGAACACCTACTGTATCGCACCACAGGCAAAAAAACGTGAAATTTAGTTTTTTTATTTTATTTAATTTTTTTTACAACATAAACATGTTTACATTCTTAATTCAATGTTTTTATTTCAAATCAGGAATTTCTCTGGTGACTTTATGAATTTGTTTGCATATCTATTTATATGGGTAATATGGGTATTTGTAATTGGGCCTATTTACATAATTTGGTCCTGTATCCCTAAGAAATGTGACTTAATATTATAATTATTACATTAAACCTTTGATATATATTTTTTTGTACCGTAGTTTGAGATCAGTTTGTTAGGTTTGTACTTTGTACCAACAACAAAGAGTGCACTGGAACCACTATGCCCCATTGGCTTGTAAGTGTATAAGAAATTGTACATACAGTATGCAGTGCTTTTCTGGCATTACACTAGTGTGTATGTGTAAGATTATTTTCAAAAAAGATATGAAAAACAATTTCCATTCTGGTTGTCTTTTGACCTTTCCCACTAACATTACTGACCTGCACTTGGCCGTTGTGCCTACTTGGTTAAGCTAAGAACACTGGCTTACCTGACATGTCTTTTAGTTAATAATAGATTTTCTGTGTGGCTTGTTCAGGTTGACAATTTTAACGCATGTCAATCATAGTATAAAGTTATGGGAAGAAGTACAGTACATAAGGGATATTTACAGATAGTGCCTTCAGAAAGTATTCATACCCCTTGATTTATTCCACATTTTGTTGTTACAGACAGAATTAAGAATGGATTAAATATTTTTCTCTCACCCATCTACACACAATACCCCATAATGACAAAGTGAAAACCTGTCTTAAATTGTTTTTGCAAATGTATTGAAAATGAAATATAAATGATCAAATTTACATAAGTATTCATGCCCCTTTGCTCTGACACTTCAAATATAGCTCCAATGCATCCAATTTCCTTTGATCATACTTGAGATGTCACTACAACTTGATTGGAGCCGACCAGAAACTATACCATGAACTCCAAGGAACTGTCAGGTAAGCCAGTGTAGATCTGCAAGATGATAGAATTGTGATGAGGCATATATCTGGGGTAGAAAACCATGTATATAGTTTCCAAAAGCACAGTGGTCTCCATCATTGGGAAATTGAAAAAATATGGAACTACCCAGACTTTGCCTAGAGCTGGCCATCCGACCAAACTGAGCAACCGGACAAGAAGGACCTTGGTCAGGGAGGTGACCAAGAACCAAATGACAACTCTGACAGAACTAGAGAGTGCTTTGGCAGAGAAGGGAGAACCTGCCAGAAAACATGACCGTCTCTGCAGCACTTCACCAATCTGGACTTTATGGGGGAGTGGCCAGACGGAAGCCACTCCGGTGAAAAAGGCACATGACAACAGTTTGCAAAAAAGGCATGTGAAAGACTTTGAGAATAAGGCAAAAGATTCTGTGGTCTGATGAGACAAATACTACGCTGTGGCCTGAATGCAAAGCACTATGTCTGGAGAAAACCAGGCACAGCTCATCACCCATCTAACACCAACCCTAATGTGAAGCATGGGGATGCTTTTCAGGGGCAGAGACTGGCAAGGGCTAGAGGGAACAAATAACGGAGCCAAGTACAGGCAAATCCTTAATGAGAACCAGCTTCAGAGTGCAAATGAAGATTACAGCCAAAGCAATGCTGGAATGGCTTCAGAACAAGAATGTGAAAGTCCTTGAGTGGCCCAGCCAAAGCTCCCCTGTTATAACAGAGCTTGAAAATCTGCAAGGAAGAATGGGAGAAATTCAGTCTTTAACACAACAAAATGTGGAATAAGTCAATAGGTAGGAATACTTTCTGAAGGCAATGTATGTTTACAGGATATGGTTAAAAATAATTTCACAAGCCTATTAACGTTGCGCTTTAGTAATGATTTATAGTATAAAAAAAACATCAAATGTGGGAAACCAAGTCCTGTTATGTTTTTGACACTTTGTGTTGATGGCATATAGCATAAGCAAAGTATGTCATCCAGGGGAGAGCATTGATTCTGGATGCCAAATTTACCCCTAACCCCTACAGTAGGCGGTCTTGTCAATCTGAGATATAAGCATCATGGAAATCGCTTCATCTTGTCTTATGATTGGCTGGGTGGAAATGTCGCCATATCACCTCCACCTATCCAATCCTGTCAGATCTACGGAGTGGCTAGGAATTAAGGGCCAGGGGTTGATTTGGAAATCAGCATGATATGAGAGTGAGTGAGTGTGTGTGAAGGAGCACTGAATGAGTAGTGCACCCATTTGCTGACCGGGGTGAGGCAATAAATCGTGTCTGGCCTTGTGTCGCAGTTGTGACATCAGAGCCCCCGGTTGGCATCCAAGCACAACAACAGGGCCTTATAGGAGATTCTTTAGGAAGTACAGAGAGCAGCTGGGAGCGAGGGGTTGTCTGCCAGTCTCACTGCCTCCATGGCAACGATGTAAACACACCAGCAAACTGTCAGGTTGAACTTAAGCCCAGGCAGGGTGAGGTTTCAGGGCCATCAGAAAGCTAACCTTGCACCCTTCGGCAGACTCCAACACTTTTATGTGTCTCTCCAAGTAAATCAATTTGCTCCTCTTGTTTTTCTCGGGATACAATTTTTCAGGAGCAGATTCAGTAGAGCAGAAAGTTGCTGGAAAGGGTTGGGGGGACATCATATTACCAGCAACAGAAATTATACAAATTGACCAGAAAAACACTGGTTGGGACACCACTTAGTGTGTTTAAAGATAGCTGTAATTCCAAAAGCTTTGATCACTGTCAGTATGTTATGGAAGTACCTTAGCAAAGAAAATGGACACAAGCAAGACAACCAGGATCTGCAACATACGCAACAGACAATGTTAATTAGCTTGCAATTTCATTTATTCCAAACACTTATAGGCTTTTGGGCCTACAGCGTGTTCTTTTCACCTCAGTCTACTTGTCATATTTCATCACCATCACCTTGCAAGTGCAAACATGGCACTGCTTCATCTAACAAACTCTGCATGGATCTCCCGGTCTCGTGCTCCTTCTTAGGCCACCATCTTAAGTACGTAAAGCATAATACTTTCACAATACATACATAATGTCCCTTTTGTATAACTGTCTTGCAGACACCAAGGCTAATGTAGCCACTCAATCATAATAGTGCCATTCTTTCTCATGCATTCATTCACGTACATTTCTCCCATCGCAAAATGACTTCCCCATCAGTCTTTAATTCTTATCAACATCTTTCAAAAAGCAAGCATTTACACAGAATGTTTCTTTCATTGGGCATCAGGGAACATGAAAGCAAGTAGATTTATGGGCTTTGGGAGGGATGTTGTGCTTAGGTGAAGCTGTAAACTGAGATTTCTTATTCAATGACTCATAATTTATGCTACAGTGTGTCTGGGTAGTTCTTTACTAAATTATGTTATCACTTTGACTAAGCTTAACATATATCATGACTGTTCATGTTAGTGACAAATTATAACTCAGTAAGTTATGAAATTCTAACATCAGCTAAGTTGAGCTAAAATGTAATGTAACTTTTCAGAAATGGACATACAATGAAGAGACAAAGGTAATGACAGTGTAATAACATATTTCTGTTGTAGTCAGCTAGACTAGAACATCTAACATTACCAAATTAAATACACATATTTACACAGTGCCTTCATTACAGTATTTATAACCCATGACTTATTCCACCCTTTCTTCTGTTACAGACAGAATTCAAAATTGATTAAATAGATTTTTTTTCTCATCCATCTACACACGGTACCACTTAATGACAAAGTGAAAACATGGTTTATGAAATGTTTGCTAATTTATTGAAAATGAAATAAAGAAATATCTAATTTACATAAGTATTCACACCCCTGAGTCAATACTTTGTAGAAGCACTTTTGGCAGCAATTACAGCTGTGAGTCTTTCTATGTAAGTCTCTAAGAGTTTCCACACCTGGATTGTGCAACATGTTCCCATTATTCTTTTAAAAAGTATTCAAGCTCTGTCAAATTGGTTGTTAATCATTGCTAGACAACCATTTTGAGGTCTTGCCATAGATTTTGACATAGATTTAAGTCAAAACTGTAACTCGGCCAGTCAGGAACATTCACTGTCTTCTTGGTAAGCAACTCCAGTGTAGATTTGGCTTTATGTTTTAGGTTATTGTCATCTGCCAGTGTCTGATGGGAAGCAGACTGAACCTTTGCTTAGTTCAGTTACGTTTCTTTTTTATCCTGAAAAACTCCCCGGTCCTTAAAGCAAGCATACCCATACCACGATGCAGCCACCACTATGCTTGAAAAGATGGAAAGGGGTACTTAGTAATGTGTTGTATTGGATTTGCCCCAAACATAACACTTTGTATTCAGGACCTAAAGTGAACTGCTTTGCCACATTTTTTACAGTATTACTTTAGTGCCTTGTTGGAATATTTTTATTTTGTACAGGCTTCCTTATTTTCACTCTGTCAATTAGGTTAGTATTGTGGAGTAACTACAATGTTGTTTATCCATGTTATCCTATCACAGCCATTCAACCTTGTAACTGTTTTAAAGTCACCATTGGCATCATGGTAAAATCCCTGACCGGTTTTCTTCCTCTCTGGCAACAGAGTTAGGAAGGAAGCCTGTATCTTTGTAGTGACTGAGTGTATTGATACACCATCCAAAGTGTAATTAATAACTTCACCATGCTCAAAGGGATATTCAATGTCAGATTTTTTTCTACCCATCTACCACCTGCCAGGTGCCCTTCTTTGCGAGGTATTGGGAAAACTCCATGGTTTGTGTTTCCAATTCACTGCTCGACTGAGGGACCTTACAGAAAATTGTATGTGTGGTGTACAGAGAGGATGTAGTCATTAAAAAAGTCATGTTAAACACTGTTATTGCACACAGAGTGAGCCCATGCAATTGGAAAAAAAGAAATAGTAAACATTTCTAAAAACATTATTCCACTTTGACATTATTGGGTATTGTGTGTGACACAAAACCTAAATTTAACCCATTTTAAATGCAGGCTGTAACACAACAAAAATGTTGGAAAATTCAATAGTTTCTGGAGGCACTGTAAGTAGTGTGAATGTACTGTTCAGAAAAATGTGCTACTTTGTGTCAGAATTCAATTAGACTACATTCTAGTATTCAACAATTCATCAGGATAATGTGTAACGAATTTCCTTTTGAAGGACAAGAAACATCATCAACCAATTTTCAACTGTTATAGTATGCACTGCTATTGGTTGGTGAATAAAATAATTTAGCTGGCCTGCCAAGTGCACAAACGTGCCCAACAGCAATTACAAACCCTTAAGAAGGAAATTCAGTTTACATACCACAGTATATGAACCATTTCATAAAAACCAACAACACAAGAAATGAATAAAATACAATAAAAAAAATACATAGTCTTCTCTGGTTTGACATTTTGAAAGGTATCATGTTTGACGTTTGAATCCAAATGTTTGCATGATGAAGGTGAAATACTATAAGTCAATTTAATACACCCTTTTGTAACAGGTGAACATTTTTTAAATGTTATAGATCCATGGCCCAGTGGGTTGTACTGTGACTATACTTTCTTCTACAGTGGAATCAACTCACAGGGTACTATTTTTGTACAGTATGTTGTCACGGACGGAAAACTCAAATGTATGTTTTTACACAATTCAGGTTCATAGACTGACCAGCAGCTCCACATACCTTGTATGTATGTTCAAATTTGTAAAACAAGAAAAACAGCAACCTACAGTATGCATATTCAAAAATGAAGAAAGCACCATTGCACTAAGCATGAGTGTCTATTGTTGCACTGCATAATTGTTCATAAGGAAAGAACAAGATTAGTGTTTTTAATTTAATTTCAAATCATAACCTGAAATGACTGAATTTAAATTTGAATTCAACCCAACCATGGTCCTGATTTGAATAAGCATTATTTACAATTGGCATTCAGAATTATTCTAAAAGTATTCAGAATGGGCATGAATTGGCAGTATCCATTATTTTTTAAATAATTGCCATTTAACAAAAGGATCAAAGGGAAAGACAATTCCTTTCCCATTTCTGTTTACAAGTAGGCAACCACCCAAAACATTGTGAAAACTGAAATAAAAAATACTCATGTATGAATTGACTGATGCATTTCTAATTTATCTGAGCTCTCTGTATTCTACTTCTATGCCCTCTTTCTATCGCTGAAGTAGCACGCCAGCCTGTTGTCTGTTCACATAATGCATAATACCTCACAATTACTACACACCTACAGTGCACACAGGCACCATATCATTGTCCTCTTACACATGAGTGTAAAAGTTAGCCAAAACCTATAGAGGAAGTTATCCCCTAAAATGTCTCAACTATAGCTGGCTCCCCTAAGCCTAAAGCTACTTGGGAAATGTTTGCCCCAAATACACTATATAGCCAACCTCTGACCCTGAACAACCACTAAATATGTGGCAGGTCCCAGGGCTCCAGCTTTTCTCTTAAGTCTATCCTCATATTATTTGCATACAAAGAGAGTGCCATACGAATGTCAAATAAAAGCACATCAAATCACACAATGCAATAACTGTGTGGCCATTACCTGCAAAATTAGGAAACAATGGGTGCAGCTAGTTCAGAGAGAAAGAGAAAAAATTGGGTTGGATTTTGAATTTATATGATGTATTAAATTGGAATTGACCCACCTGCAAATGCAAATGTTTCCCAATGTATGGTGTAATAGGGTCTACTGATGTCTATTGTCTACTGATTATGTCTACTGATTAAATATTTTTGTTGGGGCAATCACACCCGCGCACGCACACACACACACGCGCGTGTGACTTTTATGGGCCTTCCATTTAAATCGAAATCTTGACTTATTCTCCCATGAATCATAGCAGCTTGTACATTGTATGCTACTGTATGATGAATGATACTGTTTGCTACAATATATTTTTTCAACAATAACTGCGAGAAACAAAACACATCTTGTTCTGAATTCCTGCTTCACAGGAAGGGAAACATGCTGAATTCATGGTTTGTGGACCCAATAAAGTGTCTAAAATGTTGAATCTTAATAGGAAAACAGTCATTATTTCCTTTTGAATCACAATATTGCAGTGCCTGAATCCAAATGCTTTTGAACAAAAAGGGATGGTCTGTAATCTAAATACAGATCCGAAAGCAGTCTTACAAAGCAATTAGCTACCTTACAAACAAGTAGTAGGCATAGCTTTACAGATACAGACATGCTGCAACGACCACCGGCAGGATAGAGTTGGATGGGGCGGTGATGGTGGCAGGTGGTTGGGCTTGGAAACATGGTGGGTTCAGGTGGAATTTGGTGGACTGGGTACGAAGAAGGGTGTGAGAAGATTACCATGAAATATCTACTTATGACTGGACAGGCTCCCCAAGAAGCACTCCTGTGTAGAAAAACAACAAAGGATTGTGGTCAGGACACATGTTATAAAACTTAATCAGGGTAAGGGTCAATTTGAAAAGGCTTGAATTTGTTTTTGTTTTCTTGGCAAACCTCACACACAATATTTTGACCACATCCACTTTTGCAACAACGGTTCAGTGAATTTAACACTCACATTAACTATTATACCTGTGTGATACTAATTAGTCAAGAAATTGTATTCAGGCTAATTCAGTGGCCTTGTGATTGGAGTGTCCTCCCTGACATTGGTTTGGGGTTCAAACCCCGGTGAGTCATAGCAAAGAAAAGAAAATGGGACCCCATGCTTGGCTCTTGACATTAAGGAGATGAATTTGGGGTAAGGCCCAGTGATATACTGGCATTCTGTCCAGATGTACTTACATCAAGCTACCTCACACACTCACTACAGAAACAGGCTGTTCTGGCTTGGACAAGGTTTTTTAAGGTTATTTAATTGTATTGATTCAAGTATTGACAAAGTGACAGGACACCATTATGTTAGCTTTAGGGACGTCTTTATGAAGATAAAACCAGATATTTTTCACAGAACATTGTGCATGCTGTAGTACAGTGGTTCCCAACCAGGGGTACTAGGACTCCTGGGGGTACTTGGCCTATCTACAGGGGGTACTTGACAAGACTCATGAGACCATAGGCTTACAGGTAAAATGCACATGAGGGGGTACTTCTAGGGTACTCCAGGCAGAGCAACCGAAAAAGTACTCCAGGTACAGTTACCAAAAAAGGTTGGGATCCACTGCTGTAGTGGATTATGCCACAACAATAACATTGTACTAGCATGCTGTTATATAAGTGATAATGCCCTCGAAGCCGGTGTTTGGAGGAAATATTGGCATGGGTGTTGTCAGAGGCCTGAGACAAAGTATTATCAAAGTATTTTTTATACGGGTTACGGGTTACCAACATATTCAAATAATGATTTACATATTTTCATTTAAAAGTGATTTTGGTTCATTTATTCATGCTAAACTCAGCAAAAAAAGAAACATCCTCTCACTGTCAACTACGTTTATTTTCACTTGTGCAAACTTTTAACATGTAAATATTCGTATGAACATAACAAGATTCAACATTTAAGACATAAACTGAACAATTTCCACAGACATGTGACCAACAGAAATTGAATATTGTGTCTCTGAACAAAGGGGGCTGAGATCTGGGCTCTTCACTGGCCATGGCAGAACACTGACATTCCTGTCTTGCTGGAAATCACGCACAGAAAGAGAAGTATGGCTGGTGGCATTGTCATGCTGGAGGGTCATGTCAGGATGAGCCTGCAGAAAGGGTACCACATGAGGGAGGAGGATGTCGTCCCTGTAACGCACAGTGTTGAGATTGCCTGCAATGACAACAAGCTCAGTCCGATGATGCTGTGACACACAGCCCCAGACCATGACAGATCCTCCACCTCCAAATTGATCCCGCTCCAGAGTACAGGCCTCGGTGTAACGCTCATTCCTTCGATTATAAACGCGAATCCGACCATCACCCCTGGTGAGACAAAACCGCGACTCGTCAGTGAAAAGCACTTTTTGCTGTCTGGTTCAACGATGGTGGGTTTGTGCCCATAGGCGACATTGTTGCCGGTGATTTCTGACGAGAACCTGCCTTACAACAGGCTTACAAGCCCTCAGTCCAGGTTCTCATAGCTTATTGCTGACTGTCTGAGCACTGATGGAGGGATTGTGTGTTCCTGGTGCAACTACGGTAGTTGTTATTGCCATCCTGTACCTGTCCCACATGTGTTTTGTTCAGATGTACCGATAATTGATGATGCAATTACAAAGCAACTACTAAATTAACTTATAATATAAAACAACATTATTACTTGAGTAATTACAGCGTTATTACATAGGTCTAACATTTCATATAACATGGTCTTTTGACATGGTCAAAATATTTGGTGTGAGGTTTTGTGTGGTGTTATTATACAGGAATAAGAGCAACTTAATGTAAAGTGTGACCATTAAAATATACAGTAAAACGAAGTAAAAGTATATTATCCCTTTATGTAAGAGCTGGAGGTCAGCACCACTCCACCTCCCCTTTTTGGAGAGAGGGGCGACCTATAAAAAGTTTAACCTGCTGCAGCCTCGCTCACCCACCTATTCCCCCCCCTCCCCCCAGCATTTGATCTCTCCCAGCAGCTGCCCTCCTCCTGCCTCAGCACAACAAATACTTTACATTGCCTGACCTTTTCTCTCCCGTCGCTATCCCAGCCGTGCCCAATGCTACAACTCAACCCCATCTGACTCCCCTGCCACTGACCCAGCTGACATGTATCCCTCACGCAATTGTCTCAATACACCGACACGTGTGTGTGTGTGTGTGTGTGTGTGTGTGTGTGTGTGTGTGTGTGTGTGTGTGTGTGTGTGTGTGTGTGTGTGTGTGAAAGAGAAGATGAGGACAGAAGGGGTAGGAGAGGGTGCATTGAGGTGAAGAATTATGAATTGATTTTGAGTTTCAATATATCCACAAATGTCAATACACGAAGGACAGTGCCAATAGAAATCTCCATTCACATATATGATCAATTTAATATTGAGGAACCCAAATTACATAAATGTAATTAAGTTAAATGTAGACGTAATTCATAAAATTGTGTGAAATAAATATTCAACATTTAAACTGTATTTTGTCACAATAACCAGGAATCCATCCAACGTTTTTATGCCCGTAAAGTACATGCCGGACAAAAAATGTCATGACAGAACTGATGGAAACAGCAAATTTGTCATAAACTTTCCAAATGTCGACAAAACAAAATACGATAGACAAGGTGGGATTTTTTTGTGTCTTAATAATGCAATAAATGACAGTGAAAACGCTCTTCTTATATGCAAATATTTATATAATAACCATCATATCGGAGTAAACAAGGAGTCACGCGATGACATGTTGTGTGGTCCTCCCACTACGACTCCGGAAAACATTCAGTTTATTAGGCCACAGATTAAATAAATTATGATGAACTTCACAGGGTGGTGAAAGTGCAAGGTGGTGAGCTTTATGCTCCTTTCTAATAAATATCGCGGGTCTTATGCTGGTAACATGATGATCGATGCTTGGCTGCCATTTGACAAATTAAAATAATCTTGCTCTTTTGACCATAATAATCTCATCATATACCCACACTGTATCTGCAAGCTGTTGGCAAACCAGTGGGCACATTCCCTTGAATGTGAAAATTCGATGGAAACCCATTTAACTTGTATTTTTTATTTGGTACATGAGGATTTAAGTGCTAAAGTCATTTTTATCTGCACTACGTCATCATGCACATACTTTTATCTGCAACAAGTCAATTTGATGGAAACACATCTCTGGTGGGAAAATAGGCATATTTTATTTATGCAGATTTTAGAATATTCGCATGAAAATCTGTCAGCCAATTGGATGGAAACCTAGCTAGTGTGGCATTGTATAGCCTATATTGTAGATTACATGTCACTAAACATTTCTACACCTGTTGGATTCGGCGCATGTGACATATAGAATTTGATTTGATTTGATTACTGGCCTACTATTAACATTATTCCAACGTACTGTACTTAAGGATAACACTTTTTTGTGAGTCCCTATAAAATGCTAGTTGTGCATTATTTTATAAGGTTTTAGTGCAGTGATGTTTAACTACAAATAAAAATCGGCATCAGGATAGATAATAAGAGCAATATAAAGAACAGAGTAGCAGCAACAAATTATGAGTGTAAAAGTGGGTGAGTGTGCGCATCTGTGTGTAATGTGAATGTATGTGTGTGTGTGTTATGTGTTTGTGCATAGTGTATGTGAATGTGTGTGGGCTTTGTGTGGGAGTGTCAAAGTAGTGAGTGTGCGTAGGGTCAGTGCAAGATACAGTCAGTGGAGATAGTTTTGGTACCATTCATTGACTATTTAGCAATCTGGCTATTCAAATTGCCAGATTTAAGATTATATTGTCCCACCAGTCAATATAATCTTAAACATTACGATTTCTAAAATAGAAAACTGATTCCACATCATCACTCACCTCTAAGACGCTTTGTGAATACTTTACCTCGAAAGTATAGGGTAAATTGAAAACACAGAAAAACATTTTTCTTTCTTTAGAATTCACTAAAACAAGCACCATCAAGTAGGCCTACCAATTGTGTATAATTATTTAAAGTAAGTACCAGAAAGTATTGTTACCAGATCATTTTCTAGCAAACACCAGGTAACTAGTGGAAATACTGGCGTAAAGTAAAGTGTACATTTATCTAAAGCCATCCCTTTAAGTTTGGTGTACGTTTAATTTGAATTTTCTCCACAGACAATATATGTAGTTAACGGTTTCAGAATATTAGGGATCAATTAAAGAAAGTCACATAGCCCTAAATACACGCATATTTGTCTACTTTTCAGCACCAATTGGTCGATTTAAAAATACTTTGGTCTTGTATGTTATCTATTTATTGTCAGGAAAGTATTCATGAATATAAAAAAAACAGGTTTGGAGAGACTTTACGCACTAAATATATTGGTGAGTCAAAATTACAGTGGTTTGATTCAAAGTATACAATGGGGGTTGAACAGTAGAGCTATAAATCTACTCTAATAATACCCACTAATCATGGAACTGTGGTGACAACATTCTAGTTGTCATGAACTCGGCGCCAGGCAAACAAGTTTAAACTGCTACATATGTAGGCTACATGTCCCAAATTACTGTCGAACTTGTAATACTTATATACCAAATTATTTATCTCATACCTAATATGAGCAACTATTGCTAGCGATCCTCAGGAACAACCACACAAATGTGACAGAGGAAAGAAAGGTAATCTAAGTATGTAATGGAATGATGCAAAATTTAAGGAAATGAACACTAAACTGACAGTTATAAATATACAGTATGTGGGTATAACTGATGGTGGCTACCGAAAATGGCAAATTGTTTAACATGATACCATTTTTTGTTATACATTGAAAAGTCGAGGCATATAATTAAAACATACTAGAAATCACAAATCAACTCCGTAGGTTTTCCCCTTTAATGTTATTTGCGCATGGCTACAGAAGCCTATAACTTAGGGCTCCAATTTTCATCCTTGCGATTAATAAGGACAGCATTTCATCAACTCCATTGTGGAAAAGTTGATAAGTGACCCGATTCAGGAAACTAAGCATAATGTTGCAACTTCACAGGAGAGCTGTTTGAATTTAAAATATATATTTTTTAATTGAAATGCACTTTTGGCAGAAATGCCTTCTTGAACATGTGAACATTTATGTGCCTTAATAACAAACTTGTATGCCATCTGTAAATATGAAAACAATTGCTAAATGACAAGCCTTGTTGGTTAAGCCACGGAAAAAGGTAGCAACCTTCCCACTAGCCATTATTGGCTGGGCTGGACATGCCGAGAGAGGAGTTCGGATTGGTCTGCCATATTGAAGGCGTCTGTCTATTTGAGCTCGTCAGTCTGCGTTGGTAATCCTGTCGAACACTGCTTTAAAAAAAATGTATTGTGTAGTGGAGCTGCATAAGTGTTGCTCTCCATTTTCTGGAGGATCAAGTTTTGAAATCAGTGGAATTAGAGTATGATAGCTAAAGAGATGGAGAAAACACCTGTCTCTGGATTACATCTTTAAAACTAAGGGCAACCGTGGTATGACATTCCTAACAGGGAGACGCGTCCATGATGTATACAGGTAAGATAGTCTAGCGCTAGCTACATTTTCAGATATTACACGTTTCTAATTTTGACAGAAAGTGGTTTCATTTCAAGCTAGGCTTGCTCCCTAGCTGACGTTATTATTTGTTTCACAGAGCCATTTTCTTTTCTAGTTGAAGCCTAATGTTAGCTAGCTAACACTGGACCTGGTTGGTTAGCTCCCAGCACTGTGGCATTATTGCCACTTTGTTCATTGTTGTTTAACTAGCTGGCGCTATCTGGCTAGCACGTTAGCTAACGTTACGTGATGTGGGTGATCTTAAACGTTGTTTACCTAGCTAGGTTCATTGTTTACCTGGCTAGCTAACTATATGTCTTTATGTAAAGTGTACTGTTAGCTAGCTAGTTAACGTTAGCTGGCTGGCTCCCTAGCAGACGTTATTATTAGTTTCCCAGAGCTGTTTGCTTTTCTAGTTAGAGTCTAATGTTAGGCAGTGTTGGCACTTTGTTGATTGTTGTTTAACTAGCTAACATTAGTTGGCTGGCTCGTTAGCTAACGTTATGTGATGTGTGTACAATACCCGTTGAATACGGCCGGTGTCGGTAAACGTCTGCAAAAAAGGGTAATGGAATTGTTGCCAGTAGAGCTGATTAGGCTGTTTTCATGTTATCAAGAAGTAAACAAATCATCGGCCAGAGCATCAAGTGTGCGATCCGAGATTGAAACAAGATGGGTGGGGCAAAATCTTAAGAGGGTGTGAACGATACTGAATGGATGTAGACAAAGAAGAGCTCTTCGCTAAACATTCAAAGGCCATTTTCTCAAAAGTGAGTTTACAAGTTGATCAATTTTCAAAGCAGAATTACTTTCCCATTGTTATTCAAATGCAGTATATGATATAGCATTTTGTAGCTCTGAATCTCTACTTTTATCCAATGTAAAAACCACCATTTCACATTTTACTACATAAGACCATATCCAGGTGGTGAGTCACATATGTTAATATTCTTCAGTTAGCTGCCATATGACTGTAATTACAGTGCATGGAGAATGGTGCTATTTCTATTGGGAAAAAATTAAGTAGATTTTATTCCACTTGGAACCAACAGGTTGCTCAACCTTATTCATTGTTTAAATCAGCCAGTGGTCCATGGAATAACGATCAGCTTAGACAGCATGAGGGCTCTGTTAAAGCACAATTGTTCAGGTCACCTTTATGTGACAAGTGTCAAACCCTGAGAATAAACTTGTAAACACACACTCGTACTATGGAAATAGCCCGCCAGTGTGTAATGCAGAGAAAGGGAACTGTCTATCCCGGACCACAAGTCCAACCAGATCCCACCCAGAGTCGAATTACCCCCGGGGTGTGTCGTAAAACTAGCAGTTTGCCATTTGTTACGGGCACAACTCAAACATGCTGGCCGACATAATGTAGTACATCAAATCGTCTGCACAAAACCACATGCCTCTAAACGCTGGGCTGGCCCACATCCAGGGACTCAAACATTGACGACCTCGTACCAGCTATTAGATGTCATGTTGTAAAGGAATTATGGGGCCTATTTCAACTGTACATTTGCTAAGGCTAAAGGAATGACTCATTACACATTAGAAAGTATGGAACCCTCCATTCCTACAACTACATCAAAACGTTTTTATTTTCAGTCTCTTACTAGAAATGCATTCATTTGAGAGTTCTGAACATGGCATGTGTGTAAATGTAATATTAATCAAAAAGCCCTTTTAATTGAGCTTTATATAATTGCACACAGATTACCAAATATTTACTACAAAATGTAATTGTTAGATGGTACTTATACTTACTTATAGCAATAACCTATGAAGTACACATATGTTACTTAGCCTGTTAAACTCTGAGCAGTTGTTTTGGGCCCTGTACATTTATTTTGTTGAAAATAGAAAGTGACATATCATTTGAAAGCTACAGCCCTTGTCATTTTGGGAATTGAACTCAAATCTTACTGCTGGCAATTTCATAAGAAACCCTCCACTGTAACAGTTTTCGTCATCTGAAGAAGAGGAATTGGACCAAAGCGCAGCGTGGTAAGTGTTCATGCTTTTTATTGAAACTGAACACTAACAAAAATAACAAAGGGAATAACCGAAACCGAAACCAAAACCAAAACAGTCCTGTAAGGTGCAAAACACTAAACAGAAAATAACTACCCACAAAAACCATGTGGGAAAAAGCTACCTAAGTATGGTTCCCAATCAGAGACAACGATAGACAGCTGTCCCTGATTGAGAACCATACCTGGCCAAAACAAAGAAATACAAAAACATAGAAAAAAGAACGTAGAATGCCCACCCAAATCACACCCTGACCAAACCAAAATAGAGACATAAAAAGCTCTCTAAGGTCAGGGCGTGACATGCGTGACACCACCACCCCTACCTCTCCCCATAAAGGCCATAAATCATGACCTATATTCGTAGTATGCAATGTCGTTCAAGTCACCAAAACTGCAAACATTTAGTATGCATGGAAAGGGTATACCTTGATGTTCATTGTAAAAGCAATGCATTTCCTTCTCCACCCACATTACCTTGTATGCATTTGTAACAGTATAACCTTCGTCCGTCCCCTCGCCCCTGCCTGGGCTTGAACCCAGCACACATCTGCATCTGCACACATCAACACCAGTCACCCACGAAGCATCGTTACCCATCGCTCCACAAAAGCCACGGCCCTTGCAGAGCAAGGAGAACCACTACTTCAAGGTCTCGGAGCGAGTGACGTCACCGATTGAAACGCTATTAGCACGCAACACCACTAACTAGCTAGCCATTTCACATTGGTTACACATTCTCCACATGTGCCGTTGATCTATCTCAATTGTTTTACAATAGGGAAAGTGAATTGGAAAATAAGTTAGACATTTCTTCACCTGTCTGTATCTTATTTCAATAAACAATCTGGATACCTTGAAAGGCCTCATTGCTAGGTTCAATTTAAGATGTCAGGCTTGAAAATCCATTCAGCCATTTTGGCACAGTGACTCACTACCCAAACCAGACGCAACCGGTTTAAAGTGGCCAAGAGACATGTGATCACATACAGCTATCTAGTGCAGGGGCTGCCAATGTTTTTCTCACTCAGGCCCCCCTTCCAGCACAGGGGAGCATCCCGCTCCCCCCATGCACATGCCACATCTATTTCTATGGGTACAAGCACTGTTCATGACATATTGGAAACTGTTCACACCGATCTTGTTGACGGAGAGAACATTTTGCAGTTTTAAAATCTTATTTTATGCAATTCTACACATTTTGTCAAGAGGTGTAGAGAAAATGTTCCAGTTTTAAAGCAAATTATCTTGCAATTCTATACATTTTGCCATGTCTAATGTGTATTCATGTGAAATTTGAGTGACTCGAACATTCCAACAAAATCTATAGGCTAAAAAACCTAAAAAACTTTAGTTGACATGGGCTATTTTGATATGGACATTTCTGGAAAGTTATAAATAACTATCTACGGTATGCAATGACTGACATGACAAGAGGATTCCACTAGTGCATTCTATTGTTACAACATTCAAGAGTATGTTGAAAAAATAAGTTCCTAAAAAAAAAAAACAGCATGGAACCACTGGTCTAGTAGGTAAACTGGGAATCAGACCTTCCTATGGGAATTTGTGCATGTTTAGAGAGCCACCATTAGGTTAAAGATCGTACATTTATGTTAATAAAGATTTTTTTTTTTTACAGTAATTGGTTGGGGGGGGGGGGGGGGGGGGGGGGGGAATTCAGGATTTTTGGCCTGCTGTATCTAGTAGTCACATTGACACTTTTATCAGAATTCCTCAGTTCTTACCTTTCTAACAATACTAAGCATGTGGTTGTAGGACATAGTTTAGGAACCAAAATGTACTTTGTGAGGATAGCATACAATATTATACATTGTTTAGAAAATGCCACCAGAGGGCATCAGAGTTTAAGACACCTGGTACCACGTAGACACCTGCTACCAGATAATTAGTTACCAATTTTGTTTACTTATTTGAAGTGATTACCAGAAAGTACCCATTGTTACCATATAATTTCTTAGTAAATACCAAGTAAATACCAATGGAGACAGCAATGTAAAATAAAATACAATTCAGGGGACTTATAAGAAAAGTGCCAAGTCAATCTGGGCTCATCATTCATTATACTAATTCATAATATCTAAAATTCCTCATTCATCTTAAAGTTTATGGGAGGGCGGGGGGAGGCATGGCACTTTTAATACTAATGCAATAATGGTGCATTAATTAAAGGCTTTATGAAAACTGTCGCAAAACCACTTACCAAAAAAATATACCCCCCTGCAATTCGTATATGTTACGAATTCCAATTCGTACAATATGTTATGAATTTGGTGCTTAAGATTTCATTCAATATCTTTAACCAACTTGGTGGGAATTGTACATTTCTTAATTTCTTCACACTAATCTCAAACCAAATCTGAACTATTATTTCTCATAAGGCTCATAAGGCCCGATTCCAACCCAAGTTAAGTGCACATAAATGCACCATAATTCCATTTTTATGCACTTTTCTCTCTATTCTGACCTTGAACTTAAGCATGCCATTCACCTGCTATTCATTCGGGGTGGAGATCTAAGAAATGAAGGTGTGGCGGAGGTGTGTTTACAGATACATCGTATTTTGACCTTGACTTAATTCTCTCATAATTCCACCACCTTTATGGGCACGGAAACCATGAATAAGGTCGAGTGATCCTGATGGTTCCAAGTGTAAAAAGCTGTGAAATGCTGTGCCATTATGCAGAATTGAAATTTTACAGCCTTCTAACCTGCAGGGTCGGGCACTCTTGAATATCTGAATTATAGGCTACCCTGGCTTTCTCTGTTTCCTATTTATATCACGTTAAATATTTAGCCACTGTCAGTATCGACCGTCAGTAACAGCACATATTCAACTGTCAATTTACTGTTAGTTCCCTTCAGTTAGGAAAGCCTACATTATCATTACATTTACAGTTGTTTCATTTAACTTAATTTGCTTCCTCTGTAAACGCCGTCACGGTGGGGTGGTTGTTGCTGAGAATCAGTTGATAATGTAAGAAAAGACATGTAGGCTAATTAAAATATTATGGAGCGGAGCACAGACCAAGCCATAACAGTTTGAACCCAACGCCTGGCACAGTACTTCGCCGTGTCATGGTTAATGCAGGCAATAGACGAGGGTATAGCCTACTATTGTACACTATTCTCCCTATTATAATTCTATGTACACTAATATTCCAACATTATCATGGGTCGAAGAACTGAATTTGGCCATTTTCAGAATTAAAGCTGCAATATGTAACTTTTTGGGTGATCTGACCAAATTCACATAACTATGTGTGTATCTGTAATTCTCATTGAAAGCAAGTCTAAGAAACGTTATATATGTTATATGTGTTCTATTTCTATGCTTCCAGTTCATAAGTTTCATTTTTGCATCTTTCACTTTCGTTTTTTTACACCAGTTTCAAACAGCTGAAAATACTTTTGGTAATGGAAAAAATATTTCACAGCTGTACAATGATTCTCTACACTATACTTGCTTGTTTTGTCACAAACTCAACTCTTAGAATTTTGCAATCAGAATTGCAACCTGGTCTCAGAGAATGTAATATTATTCTGTATGTAAATCATACGTTTCGTATGGTCTGTATTAATTTGTGGATGTCTACCCATTACACGTATGATATGTTACAAATTACAATTCGTATTATATGTTATGAATTGCAAAACGTACAATATGTTACGAATTTACGAAATAATTATAGGGCTAAGGTTGGGGTTAGGGGAAGAGTTAGCTAAAAGGGTTAAGGTTAGGGTTAGGGGAAGGGCTAGCTTGTTAAGGGGCGGCAGCGTAGCCTAGAGCGTTGGACTAGTAACCAGTAGGTTGCAAGTTCAAACCCCCGAGCTGACAAGGTACAAATCTGTCATTCTGCCCCTGAACAGGCAGTTAACCCACTGTTCCTAGGCCGTCATTGAAAATAAGAATTTGTTCTTAACTGACTTGCCTAGTTAAATAAAGGTAAAATTTAAGTAGTTGAAAAGTAGATACAAATGACTAAGTAGTTGGAAATATGCTAATTAGCTAAAATTCTAAAGTTGTCCTTTGGGTTGCTAAACATTCCCTGTATATGCCCACCTATCCACCCTGACCAACAACACTACTTTAGATTTTGCCAAAACTAACCAACTATCTTATGTAACCATACCAAACGTTACATATCATACTAAATGGAGTATCTCTTATTTAAATACAGAATCATACGAAATGCTTTGAGACCAGTTTGGGAAATGGCAGAGCATCTTTAATCAAACCAAAGTTTTCTTTATTTTGTGAGTAAATAATCTCCAACCTGCTTTTTATGATTCATAATTATTTTCCTAAAACTAAATAATATAAAGATCTGAGTATTTTTATCTACCAATTGGTGCTGAAATGGAGACGATATGCATTTAGCCTATTTAGATGGCTTTCTTTCATTGATCCCTAGTATTCTGAACCCGTCATCTCTATATATTCTATTGAGTGTCGCTAAAATTCTAACTAAAAAGAACACCGTATTTAAAGGGATGGCTTAAGATAAATGACCTGAAAACCCTAATGAATGAAAACTCCACGAGAAAATCTGTTGGCGTGCAAGTCGGAGGGTTTTCAGCGGTTGAATTACATTTATTCAGCGCGCGCAAGGGAACCACCCCTGTAAAGCCCGTTCCGATAAGGCAAGTCTGAATACCAACTACTGAGAAGTGCGTAGGAAAGGCTTCATTTCCAAATTCGGAATCGGGGCCATACAGAGAGAATACTCAACTGCTCTTTATGCGGTCAAAAAGTGGAGTTGAAACACTATGACACTAAGACACTATGTAAACATTTTAATGCCATGTTTGGTGGTATTCCAATACAGAGTGGGCTCTTTGCATGTTGTCAATATAATATATCTATACGAGTTATTTCAGGTTGTATTCCAGCCACAGACTGTACAGCTTTGAAGTGGTACAAGCATGAGTGAGAAGGAAACACCCAATGTGACTCACTGTGTATATTCCCTTAGTGGTTACCGGTGCTCCACCACGAAGCTCATGGTCGTCCCATCAAAGGAGGGCGGTGCGATGATTCTCGGGCGTTGCTGCGACGTGATGCTGATGACCGCTGGTTTCCCTTCTGACGTCACCGCACTCCCCTGGGTGACGGGCACTGATGCCGGCACTGACTCTCCCGTAGCACTGTAGTAGGGGCTCTCTGCCCCCATCATGTTACCCTCCTTCACCAGGGTGTATTTCCCTTGAGCCGTCTCCCCACTCTCTTCCTCTAATTGGGACACCATGTGGGTTGCAACCTGTGGTGCCATCACCGTCTGGGCAGCAAGTGTGGGTGAGAGGAACCCCGGGTAGATCATGTAGGTGGGTGCGTACATCCCTCCCGGGTTCAGTGCCAGGGGGGATACGGACATGGGGGTCACTGGCAGTGGCGGAGGCATAGGCATGGGCATGTCCACATACTGGCCAATCTCAGGGTGGAAGAGACACTGGGTGACTGGCTCAATCGGCGTGTCTACCAGGTAGTATTGTCCGGTGGTGGGATCAAAGAGCATCTTCCTCTGTATACGCTGGAAGGGGTCTCCCCCCGAAGGGGTGGTGGGCAAGGGGGCAATGGAGGGGGAGAAGCAGAACACCTGCGGCTGGGGCGTTCCTTGCTTGACCACTGGTCGAGAGTGGTGGTAGATGGTGGCGGTAGTGGCGGTATCCGGGGCCCGCGTCTCTATGACAACAGGGGACTGTTTGAGGGACTGGATAGAATTATGCTTGTGTCTCTTGGTGTCGGTGATGCCAGGTTGACTGGCGGCAGGGCTGCTTGGGAATACCTGCTCTTGAATGGGCAGTTTCATTTGACCAACACTCCTGCCTTCTACAGGTATTGTTAAGTAGTTTTCAGAGTCTGGATTGCCAGATTTTATGGACTGTGGTGGAGTCTCTGTGGTGGGGCTGCTTTTGAACCTTCCCCTGTCTACAAGGGCTCGTTTTGGGGGGGATATTTTCAATGACAGTGGAGCTTTCGGGGTCTTAGAGCTAATGCTTTTCACCATAGAGGTTGCATGTGATGGAGAACAGGTTTGTGGCCCATTCCAACTATTAGAGCTGCTGCTACTGACAGCTGTCTTAATGCTGTTCGCCAAATTAAACACGCTTTTGTTACTAAACGTCTTACTTTGATGTGACTGGGTTTTAAAGGTGTCCTCTGTTAATGGGACATGGATTATTCTTAGACAACCTTTCTCTTCTTTAATGTTGCATGTTTCTGGCAACCTGTCTGTGTTTATCGCTGTACTAAGCCTCTCCCTGCCACCTGCTGCACCTGGCTCCTCGGGGCCACCATGCTCCTCTCTAGCAATAAGTGACAGAACATGACTGTCTGTAATAGGCCAGGGAGCCTGGCTCTTGCGCTTCCATTCATTTCTGTCAAAAACATAAAGCTGTTCCATTGTTTTAACGGCAGCCTTTAGTTTCTCTAATGCCACCTGTTTTGGTATTTTCGACTCCGGTTTGCGTTCACCTGCCTCGACTATTTTTTCCTGCTTTTGTTTAGCCTCGGACTGATCTGTGTTTGGCTGTTTTGCGAAGCCAATTGGAGGTCTGCCCGTCGCCCTGTGCAGCGACATGGGTTCATTTTTGGCACATTCTGGAGATGGTTTGGGGGATGACCTATCGTTCTCAATTTGTCTCCGCTTTGGAGCCTCGGTTACAAGCACACGCTGTTTAGTACTGCTATTTGTATTTACAGACTGACATTTTATTACAATTGAAGAGGGAGGCGATTTCTTATCGGATTCTTTCGTAGAACCTTTATTGTCTTCGCGTAATGAGGCAGCAGCAGAGGCGACTGCGCCTTTACTCTCGCTGTTATCCACTGAGACTAAACGATATGAACTCTTGACCAATTTACGCACGTCTCTAACCTGATGAATTGGCGTCTGAAACTTGCACTTATTGTCCCTTATATCCCTAACCGTAAAGTGTGGCACTCTATCTGACGCTGGCAGCACCTGACATTTGGAGTCAGCTGCTGACTTTATTGGATAACTTATATTAGGGGTTAACAATTTGTCAATATTTAGTGGATTGCATTTGTTTTCTTTTACGCTCCTCAGACGTATTTTTATCTCGGGTGCCTTTGACCCTTTCACGATTCCTGCATTGTTGTCAGGTCTAAACTTTCTCTCCCCGTACCCCCGTTGCTCTTTTTGCGCACCGACTAAAGTACTGTCTGACACCTTTTCTTTAAATTTATTTTCTTTGGGGAGAAGCTGGGAACTTGGAACAAACAAGTGTGACAATTTAGTTAGCTTGCTACTTACAACTCTGGAGTCTAACTCCCTTTCCCCCGTATAATCTGTTGTCGAGGGTGTCCCATCTAAAATGGTACGAATTTCATGTTTCTCTTGGGGCTCTGGCTCACCATCCCTCCATGATTTGAATGCGCTGTTTTGGCTATGGCTCAGGGATCCTCTTGTGGGCTCGCATGCATCCTTTTGAAAATCTAATCGTGCCTCATTTATAGTCTGAAAGCTTTCTAATGCCTCAGTAAGCTCTTCTTTGGGGTCACAGGAATTAGGTCTAAGGTCCACAGCCCCTTGTTCATCAGAAGAATTGCTTGTGTATCCCGAACCCGATTCTGAGGTTTGACTAGTATGCACGCCTTTCTCTGTATCCCTCTCTCTTACCCCATCTTGATCCTTGCATTGAAAGCATGGGGAGTGCGTGGGATGCGTGTCCCGTATCTCCCCCCTCTCCATCTTGCGCTCCTGTTCAACTTGCATTTTTTTGGATATTACATTTTTTAAGAGACTTGATGCGAAACTTGCCTTCTTATGTGTGCCTTCCATGCTATCACCCGCGTCACTGTGTTGGTAGTTCACTTCATATTCTGGCTCTGCTGGCAAGGTGCCGGGAACTTCATCCATGGAACGTGCTCCTGAGGCATTTTCTGAATATTTGGGAGGTTTCCCGCGTTCAGGTGACCCCGCTTCAACATTACAGCGAAAATCCAATGTCTTGGTCAAAGTGATAACCTCACTGCCTGGTTCAAATGGGCCTGTAAACTCTACGTTTTGGGTAGAGGAAGATGCATGTTGTGGACTAGATATTTTTGTATTCAAAGAAAACATATTGGTTTGGGGACCTTTCTTACTGCTTATGGCAATACCATTTATACTCTTATACTCTGCGTTCTTGCTCATTTCAAATGTTGCAGTTGCACTCTTTTGGGCGATTAGATTTTGCTCTCTGCCCTGTGACATGTTACCATATTTAAGGTCAACGAAAGCTGACCACTTGTTTAAACCAAGCCCATATTCTGACATTGAAGACTCACTTGAAGTGCTCAAATGTATAGCATCGAAATAGGGACATGCTAAACTCCTAAATGATTTCGCGGTTAAATTACGCACTTCTTTATCAGCGTCGTCCAGTTCACTTATTGAACTGGACGCACCGCTGGAATATTCGTTAACATCTTTCCCTCTTAATTTAGTTGCAAAGTGTTGGCGTCCCGGGGCTGGGATAAAATATTGGGATCTATCGCACAAGGCTTCCGCTCTGGCGTCAGTGCTTGTAAAAAAGAAGTGACTCCTGTCTCCCACATGCTTGGTATGATAACAAATGTTTTCATTTTCAATTGTATTGTTATAGTCGTTTATCGCTGTGGATGAGGTCTTGATTGACAGGTGAATTTGCCCCGCTGAATTCCCACTACCATTTTGGTTTTTACAAATGCTTTCATCTGAGCTGGGGCATTTGTCAGAGTCACAAAACTCACTCCCAGTGCTGACAACTGCACAACCAGCAACACTTTGGTGCACATTATTATATTGCGCCTTACTGCTTTTCACTTTCGCCAGGCTCCTACCATCCACGAGGCCTATCAAAGTCCCCTCTGTTGTTTCATCGCTTTCAAAAGAGGCATAATCCACAAATGAATAAACCAGATTATCGTCCTCAATATCCCAACAGCTTCCCCGTCCAAAATCATAATCGACATCATGGTCAAGCTCTGTCAGTTGGATTTCGTGCGTTGTAATGTAGTGCGATTCGTCTATCACGGTATCAGGCGCACAATGGTCCGACAATACTACGCTCTCACAATCGTCCGATTCGGATTTACTGTTCAAATACATGTCCGTGTATTGTAACTCCTCACACTCGCTGGGGACATTATTATCACGAGGCACAATTTCGCTCTGGAGTTCTGTCATATTGTCATTCTCCAAGTCCACATTGCTGTTAAATTCTGTCAAAGACGTGTCCATGGGGGGATCTTCCGATACAGGCCTATCTGCTGACTTGTCCTTGGATTTTACCTCATAGATTTTATCCACATTGTCATCAATCTCGCGAATCCTGGGGCTCCTCTCTCCGGACGTATCACTGTTGCATTTGAATACCGCCAGTTGGTTACCGTCACCGGTAAAAGCCACTTTAACCGTTTTTGTGACCTCTGATTTCATATCAATTGAGTCATTCAAATCAACATAATTGTATTCGTCACTTTTTGTTTTAGGGTTGCACTTGTCCTTGTCTTTATTTCCAGGGAGCAGCTTTCTATAAGGTCCGGTGTTGTCTCGGTAAGTGAGAGTTTTCTCAACTGCTTCCATTTGTGCCGTTTCTTACCGCCAGAAATGCTCTGTTATAGCGATGTTATCCTGACACAGGACGGAAAACTCTGCACGAGGGAGAGACTGGAGTGAAGGAGGGAGGGAGAGTGAGAGGGGGGTCAGTCTAGTTGCCCTCGGAATTCCAAATGCACTCTGTTGAATATTCCGCTGTCCGTTCTCAGCGCATGGAGCTGTTGCTCTTCACCGCTTCTCTCGATGACGGTTGTCTGTATAACGCTCGAGTAACATTTCGGATGACATATCAGCTACATTAGCAGAGGCTGGGGTCAAACCTTCGCCACAGCGTGCGAATTTAGGACTACATGCTAATCTCCTTGATGCTACTCTCTTTGATAACGTAGCGGTGCACAATCGAGAGAGAGAGAGAGAGAGAGAGAGAGAGGGAGAGAGAGAGAGAGAGAGAGAGAGAGAGAGAGAGAGAGAGAGAGAGAGAGAGAGAGAGAGAGAGAGAGAGAGAGAGAGAGAGAGAGAGAGAGAGAGAAAGAGAGAGAGAGAGAGAGAGAGAGAGAGAGACGAATGACCATGTGGACCCTTGTGGAATGCGCGTGAACATGATCTCCCCTGTACCAAATTACAATGAATTATGCACAGCCACAGAATACCCAAAGTGTTACTGTATTTTCTAATAAATATTTGGTGCGCCCATGCAGTGTATTAGATACTAAAACGTAAACATCAAAGCTCTATAGTGTTGCCTTAAACACTTGCATATGTGACACATAGGCTATAAAAGATGACGGAATGGAAGACGCGCTATTTTTATCAGCCGTGCATGGAGCTAAATCTCAGTGCCGCACAGCACAGGTACTCGCTGACTGCACAGTAGGCCTACTCTTTATGAAAAATATTAGGTCCTAATTTAACTCATAATTAAAAAGTTAAAAAAATATATATATATTTTCGAAATATTTTAAAGGGGTTTTTAATAACGCTACTGTAGCTTCCTCCTATTTCCAAGATAATTGTCGCGTCAGCTTCTGTATGCCCAAAGCGCAGTTAAGGACATGGAATGTGCGTCACCTTTCCTAGAAGAACAGCTAATTTTCCTAGAAAACTTTCTTTCTTTCGTTCTATACTTTCGAAATAAATACCTTCTAAGTAAATAAATACATTTCGGAAGGAAATATTTTCTAAAGAAAGGGGAGATCAGAAATGCAGAGCATCAATGTCTCTAACAAATTAACAAAATTGCTAGACTACTTTGATATTAGAAACCGAAATAGTTTTCAGCTCTTATTCGCTGTATTTATGTGATAGCTGCAATACATTGGACTACAACTATTTTTTGACAGCTGAATGCTATCAATGCTCCACCCACGATTTTCAACAGCTGCAAATAAAGAGAACCGGGGAGGTTGTCCAATAAGTTCCATCGTGGAACTCACAGCATGGACTGCGATCCAATGCGTCAACAATAGTATATGTTTTTCTCATCTTATACAGTATGTATGGACTTTGCGATCGACCTGACTGTATATTGGTGACAAACATGATGAAAAAAATGTCCAAATTTGTACAGCAGTGGTATTCAAACGTTTTCATCCGAAATGCCAAAAACATTATCGGGGGACAGTGGACATCAAACACACATTTCTGCAGAATAACCATTATTCAAATATAAAACATTGATGTTCCCTGGCACATTTTCTGAATAGATGCTATATTGTTTGAGCTCCTTTGTTGATCTGTCTTCCTCTAACTTTTCAGTCATTGACTGGTGGCCAGAGCTCAGTAATGAATCAGTAGGCCTAATGGAGAAATAAGACATTGATGATATTTTAAATTAACATTAAGTAGCCATTGATTCTTGAAGAATATAGCTTATAAATGAGTTACATTTCTACAGCCCCATCCCTCAGCTGTTTTCCAAAACAAGATTTCTGAGGCATTTATGTAGTGCTTATGAAGATGCTATTAACGCCCTGGTAAGCCTTTGTGACCACACACACACACACACACACACACAGTTGTATACCTCTTATTTTTCCGAAACCACAATAAATGAAAGTAAGCAGGATATGCAGATGAGGCACAGGCACAGCCTCGTGACAAGGAATGACTGTCCCTCTGGCTTCTAACTTGACATCAAACTGAGGGGTGTGGGGGTAGAACCGGGCCTCATTCCATTCCAAAATTCTGCCCCCTCCCTTCTGCTCTCGTTCACTTGTCATCACAGGCGACTGGGTGGGTGTTATGCAATACCTTCACCTAGTTTCAGCCATATTGCTTTTGTTTCACCTATACTGTCTGGTCAGTTCTGTGAAGGGGTGCAGGAAACTGCCGAATCTACAAATCACATTGCATCATAAATAACAACTCATTATTATTTGTAGATCAGTCAGTCACAACTTACCCATGATACATTACAGTTTTCATGCTCTGGAACATGGCCACATTCTGCATGTGAGAGGAGCTCCAGCTAACAGCTCCTGTCACTCATAGGGAATATTTAAACTCTTGACACCCACCACCTTTCTCTCTAGCTTTGATAACATGAGGGAGAGGTGTGGGGGTTTGACTGCATTTGTCTCTAAGGTGTCTTGGTGTCAGTTATGAGTGGGTTCTTTAACTCTCTGACACACCCACATGTTTAAATGACCTCCACAAAGCTGATAAATTTAGGCAGCTATTTAAAATGGGGACGCCCCTCATGCAAGCATGTTGGGATCAGTTACTTACAGTGGGCACATTAAAACAGCAGGTGTTAAATCATGACCAACATTAATCAAAGCCCTGAACAGTCTATGTGGAGATCTTTTAAACCCTCACACATAAACACACACAGACAAATACACCAACACATGGGCAAATGTTCCACAGGAAGTATATCATATTTTTTTGAATAACCTAAATAATGTTATAATGTAGGTAATGTTCATAATGATATGTAGTCCCATTCAAAAGATCAATGGATTTCTGAATGAATTTACTCAAACTCATCTGATGAGATTTTTTATCAATGCAAGGGAAGGAACCATTATGTCAGAGGTCACAAAATGTGTAATCCGATTTGATTCTCTCACACCAAAAACAATTTAAAATGGCTCCATTTACTATACTAAAATGTCACAAATTTAGATCTATATTTCAAATACTTGAAATGGAAAGACTTGTATGGAAGGCGAGACCCAAATGCAGACACAGGAGGCAGATGGTTGAGCTCCGATATTTATTATACCAAAAGGGGTAGACAAAAGGCAGGTCGGGGACAGGCGAAAGTTCATAAACCAGGTCAGAGTACAAACAGTACCAGGGGATAGACAGGCTCAAGGTCAGGACAGGCAGGGGTTCAGTGAACAGGTCCGAATCCAAACAGTACAAGGGGATAGAGCGGGCATGACAGTGTGTGTGTTAACCAGCTACGCAAGTCTGTCATCGGAGACTATATATTTACAAAATCAAAATAGCTCATAACATAGTTGATCAGTTTCTGTCATACAGTGTTGGAACATACAACAACTATTTTCTCCAGAGCTTGTGGAAGGGGCAGTCTTGTGCAGTTGTACAATGGACGCTTTAGGGAACTGAACAACAACACTGTATATCGAACCAAAATGTTTGGCCTTATCATTGTTTATTCATTAAATATTTTTAAATGTAGCTTTATTTTAGCAGGAAGTCAAATTGAGACCAATGCCTCAATAAACGTAATAAAAACACAACACTAAAAGCAATTTAAAAAGCAATCACATTCCTCAACAATGAGGTCTTCCATTAACAACTTGAACAACTTGAACTGCACTACCGGTAACAACATCAAGGTGCAGAAAGATCTGCAAATCGTTACATACATACTGAATGCAGATTTGCCTAATTTATTTATCTGTTATTTTACCAGGTAAATTGACTGAGAACACGTTCTTATTTGCAGCCACGACCTGGGGAATAGTTACAGGGAGAGGAGGGGGATGAATGAGCCAATTGTAAACTGGAGATTATTAGGTGACCGTGATGATTTGAGGGCCAGATTGGGAATTTAGCCAGGACACCAGGGTTAACAGCCCTACTCTTACAATAAGTGCCATGGGATCTTTAATGACCTCAGAGAGTCAGGACACCCGTTTAACGTCCCATCCGAAAGACAGCACCCTACACAGTGCAGTGTCCCCAATCACAGCCAGCAGTGGTATGCAGGGTGGTATGCTGCTGGCAGCATAATTACGTAGTGATCAATGGGACCTCTAGAGTTAGCCATCGCTGTGATCGGGTCTGGTAACTCGTATCTCTGTAATTTAACAATGACGTAAGTAAGGTATAACGGAAGTTTGCATAAGATTGCTTAATAAACAAAAAGACAGCAGTGCATTGATCTACAAGACTTCAGAGAGGGCCAGCCTACAGAATTTAGTCATGTGTACTGAACCTATCGCCCGTAATACAGCAACATGCGCCATGATAAACTGCATCCAATGGCTTAGACACAGTGGCATCTCCATTTATATAGACAATAGATATCGCCATAGTCTAAAGCTGGAAGGAATATCGACTGAAATATGTGTTTTCTGCTATTTAACGAATGGCATGCCCTATTCCTATAAAGGAAGCACATTTTAATTCATGACTTCTTAACTCATCAATATACTTTCTGAAAAAAAGCTTTTCATCAATTCAGATACCAAGATATTTAGATACCCAGATATGGGCACCACCCAATGTACATATGCATTTTCATCATATACATTTTAAAGCTTTTTGGAAAATAACATATAGTTCATTTTACCTGCATTTAAGTACCATTTTCAGTTCAACTTTCTGCAAAGCAAAAAAAAAAGCAGATTGGAGTTCTGAAAGAGCTATGTCAACAGAAGGGGCTACAGAATACACAACTGTATCATCCAAATACAAGTGGAGATTACAATTACTTACAGACAAACCATTATTGTTATATAGATAGTAAATAGTACAGGGCCCAAAATCGACCTTTGGAGAACACCTTTCGTAATATCAAGGAAACCTGACTTAAAACTTCTTATGGCTGGGGGCAGTATTGAGTAGCTTGGATGAATAAGGTGGCCAGAGGTGCCCAGAGTAAACTACCTGCTCCTCAGTCCCAGTTGCTAATATATGCATATGTAACGGATGTGAAATGGCTAGCTTAGTTAGCGGTGCGCACTAAATAGCGTTTCAATCGGTGACGTCACTTGCTCTGAGACCTTGAAGTAGTAGTTCCCCTTGCTCTGCAAGGCCCGGGCTTTTGTGGAGCGATGAGTAATGATGCTTCGTGGGTGACTGTTGTTGATGTGTGCAGAGGGTCCCTGGTTCGCGCCCAGGTATGGGCGAGAGGACGGTCTAAAGTTATACTGTTACACATATTATTGGTATATATGGATAGAAAACACTCTGAAGTTTCTAAAACAGTTTGAATGATGTCTGTGAGTATAACAGAACTCATATGGCAGGCAAAAACCTGAGAAAAAATCCAACCAGGAAGTGGGAAATCTGAGGTTGGTCGATTTTCAACTCAGCCCCTATTGAAGATACAGTGGGATGTTGGTCATGTTGCACTTCCTAAGGCTTCCACTAGATGTCAACCGTCTTTAGAAACTTGTTTGAGACTTCTACTATGAAGGGGGGCTGAATGAGAGGGAAATGAGTCAGAGGTCTGCCAGCAGTCACACGCATTCACATGAGAGGTAGCTCCCGTTCCATTTGCTTTTATGAAGACAAAGGAATTCTCCGGTTGGAATATTATTGAAGTTTTATGTTAAAAACATCCTAAAGATTGATTCTATACATCGTTTGACATGTTTCTAAGGACTGTAACGGAACTTTTTGACATTTCGTCTGCAACTAGTGAACGCGCTTCGTGAGTTTTGATTTGTTTACGCTCTAACAAAAGTAGCTATTTGAACATAAATGATGGACATTATCGAACAAATCAAACATTTATTGTGTAACTGGGATTCCTGGTAGTGCATTCTGATGAAGATCATCAAAGGTAAGTGAATATTTATAATGTTATTTCTGACTTCTGTTGACTGCACAATATGGCGATATCTTTTTGGCTTGTTGGTTCTCTGAGGGCCGTACTCAGATTATTGCATGGTTGCATTTTCCGTAAAGCTTTTTTGAAATCTGACACAGCGGTTGCATTAAGGAGAAGTCTATCTATATTTCCATGTATAATACTTGTATTTTCATCAACATTTATAATGAGTATTTCTGTAAATTGATGTGGCTCTCTGCAAAATCACCAGATGTTTTTGGAACTACTGAACACAACACGCCAATGTAAAATGAGATTTGGGGATATAAATATGCACTCTATAGAACAAAACAAACATGTATTGTGTAACATGAAGTCCTTTGAGTGTCATCTGATGAAGATCATCAAAGGTTAGTGATCTGTCAGAAAGATATCAGTTTATCTCTGTGGATGGTTTGTCTTCTGACAAATCAACTGTAAATTTCGGTGTTCCTCAAGACTCTGTTTTAGGACTACTATTGTTTTCACTAAATATTTTACCTCTTGGTGATGTCATTCGGAAACATAATGTAAACCAGGCCAGAACTGCAGTTAGTTTCAGAATGGTGGGCAAGGAATAAGTTATCCCTAAATATTGCAAAAACTAAAAGCATTGTACTTGGGACAAATCATTCACATAACCCTAAACCTCAAATAAATATTGTAATAAATCATGTGGAAATTGAGCAAGTTGAGGTGACTAAACTGCTTGGAGTAACCCTGAATTGTAAACTGTCATGCTCAAAACATATGGATACAACTGTAGATAAGATGGGGAGAAGTCTGTCCATAATAAAGCACTGCTCTACCTTCTTAACCTACCAACAAGGCAGGTCCTACAGGCTCAAGTCTTGTCACACAAAGAGGGACTTAGGAAAATTGCAATAGGCTCAGAACAGGGCAACACTGCTGGCCCTTGGATGTACACAGAGAGCAAACATTAATAATATGCATGTCAATCTCTCCTGGATCAAAGTGGAGGAGAGATTGACTTCATCACTACTTGTATTTGTGAGAGGTATTGACATGTTGAAAGCAACGACTAGCACACAGCTCAGACACCCATGCATACCCCACAAGACATGCCACAAGAGGTCTCTTCACAGTCCCCAAGTCCATAACAGACTATGGGAGGTGCACAGTAGTGCATAGAGCCATGACTACATGGAACTCTTTCAAGCAGTAGAATCAGATTCAAAAGACAGATACAAATACACCTTATAGAACAGTGGGGACTGTGAGGCAACACAAACATAGGCACCGACACATGCATGCACAAACATGATAAGATACACACTATACACACACCTACATATGGATTTTGTGTTGTAGATATGTGGTAGTGGAGTAGGGGCCTGAGGGCACACACTTAGTGTGTTGTGAAATCTGTTATGAATGTATTGTAATGTTTTTAAAATTGCATAACTGCCTTAATTTTGCTTTTTGTAAAAAAGGTATCTCTGTTTTTTACATTTAATACATTTGCAAACATTTCTATAAACCTGTTTTGGACTTTTATTGTCCCCAGCACAATCTGCACCTACAGTATGTAATAATCATGCTGTTTAATCAGGTAGATGGATTATCTTGGCAAAGGAGAAATGCTCATTAACAGGGATGTAAACAAATTTGTGCATACATTTTGAGAGAAATAAGCTTTTTGTACACATGAACAATTTCTGGGATATTTTATTTCAGTTCATGTATCATAGGACCAACACTTTACATGTTGTGTTTATATTTTTGTTCAGTGTATATTAGTGTATATATTGCCTTGAATTCACCCCCATGGTGTTTTTCCTATTTTGTTGCATTACAACCTGTCATTTAAATTGATTTCTAGTTGGATTTCATGTAACATGAACATACACAAAATAGTCCAAATTGGTGAAGTAAAATAATAAAAAATAACTTATTTCCAAAAATGTAAAAAGGGGCCGCCCACCAAAACTTACGGACCAGGCAAGGAGGGCATTAATCAGAGAGGCAACAAAGTGACCAAAGATAACCCTGAAGGAGCTGCCAAGCTCCACAGCGGAGATTGGAGTATCTGTCCATAGGAACACTTTAAGCCGTTCACTCCACAGTGGCCAGAAAAAAATCCATTGCTTAAATAAAAAAACACGTTTGGTGTTCGTTAAAAGGCATGTGGGAGACTCCCCAAACATATGGAAGAAGGTACTCTGGTCAGATGAGACTAAAATTGAGCTATTTGGCCATCAAGGAAAATGCTATGTTTGGCGCAAACCCAACACCTCTCATCATCCCGAGAACTCAGTGAAGCATGGTGGTGGCAGCATCATGCTGTGGGGATGTTTTTCATCGGCAGGGACTGGGAAACTGGTTAGAAAACTGGTTAGAACGATGGATGGCACTAAATATGGGGGAATTCTAGAGGGAAATCTGTTTCAGTCTTCCAGAGATTTGAGACTGGGTCGGGGTTCATCTTCCAGCAGGAAAATGACCCTAAACATACTGCTAAAGCAACACTCGAGTGTTTTAAGGGGAAACATTTAAATGTCTTGGAATGACCTAGTCAAAGCCCAGACCTCAATCCAATTGAGAATCTGTGGTATGACTTAAAGATTGCTGTACACCAGCGGAACCCATCCAACTTGAAGGAGCTGTAGCAGTTTTGCATTGAAGAATGGGCAAAAATCCCGATGGCTAGATGTGCCAAGCTTATAGAGACATACCCCAAGAGATTTGCAGCTGTAATGTGGTGGCCCTGTAATGTGCAGCTGTAATGTGGTGCAAAAGGTGGCCCTACAAAGTATTGACTTTGGGGGGGTGAATAGTTGTGCACACTCAAGTTCTGTTTTTTTGTCTTATTTATTTTGTCTTAAATCAAATGACACAAACCCCCCCAAAAATCAATTTTAATTCCAGGTTGTAAGGCAACTGTCACGCCTTGGTCTTAGTATTTTGTGTTTTCTTTAATTATTTGTTCAGGCCAGGGTGTGACATGGGGTTATTGTATTGTCTTATTGGGGTTTTTGTAGGCATTGGGATTGTGGTTGATTAGGGGTGTGTCTAGTATAGGCTTGGCTGCCTGAGGCGGTTCTCAATCTGGAGTCAGGTGATTCTCGTTGTCTCGGATTGGGAACCGTATTTAGGTAGCCTGAGTTTCACTTTGTATTTCGTGGGTGATTGTTCCTGTCTCTGTGTAGTGTCAACAGATAGGCTGTAATTAGGTTTCACGTTCCGTTTGTTTTTTTGTATTCATAAGTTATTTCATGTGTCACTTTGTTCATTAAAGTCATGATTAACCACTACACTGCATTTCGGTCCGACTCTATTTCAAACGAAGAACGTCGTTACAGCAACAAAATAGGAAAAATGCCAAGGGGGTGAACACTTTTGCAAGCCACTGTATATATTTAATGAACACTACATTTCCCACTATTTACACTGATTCTGGTAGCAATTTGTTTTAAGGGACAGAAAAGTACCACGACATGACATGGTAACATGGTAATTACACAGTAATAATAACATATTAATTAGTTGTTTGTTTCTTTGGGATTCATTACAACAAGCACTACTAGGCAACATTTGATACCAAATAGTTACCAATTGTTACCCATTTCTACAGGATTAAATTACCAGGTAAATACGGTAAATAAAAGTGAAAAACAACCTCTAGAGGGCACTGTTGGGCAATCCTCAAGTACTGTATGTGTTAGGCTATATGTTTAGCTACTTATTACATATATTTACAAATTGTTCTACAAATAGTTATTGTTTTGTTGGAATAATGGACAGAATGACTGGAAATAAATGCCACCACATTGCAGTGGGATTGGGATTTGAATTCACACAGTCACGGTACATATGTGTAGGCCTAGATGGCGCCGATGCAAGATGGCTCCTACAAATGTGGTGGCCTTGCCTCGATCTCCTACAAAACATTGCAGGTTTCTACTTTTTCTAGTGTTTTTGTGTGTGTTTTTCTCAAATTTTCTAGTTTGTTTCGTGCATTTCTTCATACACCGGGGTAGAACTATTGGAATATGAATCGCGGTGTACTCACCGTCCAACCGACCTTCCCAAATTCCCGGAGACGGCGGAACGGTGATCTAGCCCCTTTGGTGAGGCGCCGGGGTAGCCTGGGAGTCCTACCAGAGAGAAGGAAACAAAGACGTCGACGGAGAGGCAGACGGGGGTCTTAGGTGAGATTAGTGAGATTGAGGCGCCGAGCGACTAGTCCTCCATTACCGAGCATAGTTCTCGCCAATGTTCAATCATAAACTTGAGTACCTCCAGTGCCTCAAAGGGAAAGTAAGTGAACTGAAGGACTACCGACTCTAAGGACCCTGGGACTAAACACCTCCCTCCGTCATCATGAAGTGCTCAAGAGGCTAGTCAAAGACCACATCACTTCCTCCCTCCCCGATACACTCAAACCTCTCCAATTCGCCTACCCGACAGATCCATGGACGACACAATCGCCAATGCACTGCACACTGCCCTCGCCCACCTGGACTAAAAGGAATGCATATGTGAGGATGCTGTTCACCGAATACAGCTCGGTCTTCAATAAAATAGTGCTCTTTAAACTCACCACAAAACTCACGGCCCTGGGACTGAACTCCTCCGTATGCATTGGATCAGGGACCTCCTGACGGGCCACTCCTAGGTGGTGAAGGTAGGCAACATCACCTCCTCAACACTGATCCTCAGCATGGGGGACCCACAAAAGTGCGTCCTCAGCCCCCTCTCAGTCCCTGTATAGCCACAACTGCTTGGCCTCACACAGTTCCAACAGTAGTAGGCCTGATTAGCAACAATGACGAGAAGGCCTACAGAGAGGAGGTAGGCACTCTGACAGTGTGGTGCCAGGTCTTCCCCTGTCCCATTCCAGCCCCCTAGATTTCCTCCTCCACCCTCCCCCTACTGCTTCCCCTATGGACATTTTATTTCCCCCCAAAATTGAAATTTTACCCTGCCCCCACCCCGCAATGGACATTTATCATTATTACAGTTGTAAATATGTTTGTATATATTGTTATTATTTTTATTATTATTGTTTCATTCACTTCACTTTGACCTGCACTGTTGGAGCTCAGAGCTTAAGAAGTTCACTGTACCCTGCCATTACATCCACGACCCTGTGCATGTGACTAAAAAACTCTAAACTAAACTAACTACTAAATACATGGCTTTAACTTTGAATGTTCAACCATTTATTAACGTTAAGTTGCTCCCAAATCAGTTTGTCCATAATTTTCATTACTGGTCTCAAGTTATCACAACCTATCTAAATTCTGTTGATTCCGAGAAAATCTGCAAGCTACAATTACAAAAGAATGGGAACTAATATGATTTATAAATACCTCCATGAGAGTAGTACAGGGTTGTGTTCAGTATGACAGAACGGTGTGCAATGTTGAGGAGAAGATGGCGCCGATAGAGATGGCAGCTTCACTTCTAGTCCTTAGTATTTAGTTTTTTATGTATTATTTCTTACATTATTAGCCCAGAAAACCTTACGTTTTATTACATACAGCCGGGAAGAACTATTGGATATGTCAACTTACCAGTACTACGACCAGGAATACGACTTTCCGAAAGCGGACCCTTTGCCTGCACCTTCCAGGGCATTTGAACTGATTCCAGAGGTCGACCCAAAACAACGCCGCCAGAGGTGAGGGTGCAGAAGCGATCTTCTAGTGGGGCTTCAGATGCACGTACACCACCCACCGCTTCCGACATTACTCGCTAATGTCCAATCCCTAGTTAACAAAGTCGACAAAATCAGGGCAAGAGTTGCTTTCCAAAGAAATATCCGGGATTGTAACACACGGAAACATGGCTAGCTGGGGACATGCTGTCGGAGTCCGTACAGCCAGGGGGATTTTCAATGCAGCCTGCCCACAGGACTTAAACATCTCTTCAGTAAGAAGAAGGGCGAGGGTGTATGTTTCATAATTAACGACTCATGGGGTAATTGTAACAACATACAGGAACTCAAGTCCTTTTGTTCACCTGCCCTAGAATTTCTCACAATCAAATGCCAACCGTATTATCTCTCAAGAGAAATCTCTTCGGTAAATTGTCACAGCCGTGTATACCCCCCCCCCCCCCCGCTAGCAGATACCAAGACGGCCATCAAGGAACTTCACTGAACTTTTTGCAAACTGGAAACCATATATCCTGAGGCTGCATTTAGTGTAGCAGGGGATTTTAACAAAGCTACTTTGAGAACAAGGCTATCTAAATTCTATCAGCATATCGATTGCAGTACACGAGCGAGTAACACGCTCGACCATTGCTACTCTGACTTCCGCGATGCTTACATCACCTTCCTTTTGGCAAATCTGACCATGACTCCATCTTGTTGATCGCCTCCTCTAGGCAGAAACTAAAACAGGAAGCGCCGGTGCTTAGGTCTATCCAACTCTGGTCTGACCAATCAGATTCCACGCTTCAAGATTGCTTCAACACCATAGTGCCCTCAAAGCTCATCAATAAGCTAAGGACCCTGGGACCAAACACCTCCCTCTGCAACTGGATCCTGGACTTCCTGACGGGCCGCCCCCAGGTGGTAGGGGGCGCGTCAGATCCTCAACAGGGGGGCCCCTCAGGGGTGCGTGCTCAGTCCCCTCCTGTACTCCCTGTTCACTCATGACTGCACGGCCAGGCACGACTCCAACACCATCATTAAGTTTGCCGATGACACAACAGTGGTAGGTCTGATCACTGACAATGAGGAGACAACCTATAGGGAGGAGGTAAGAGAGATGGCCGTGTGGTGCCAGGACAACAACCTCTCCCTCAACGTGATCAAGACAAAGGAAATTATTGTGGACTACAGGAAAAGGAGGGCAGATTACACCCCCATCCTCATAGACGGGGCTGTAGTGGAGCAGGTTGAGAGTTTCAAGTTCATTGGTGTCCACATCACCAACAAACTAACATGGTCCAAGCACACCAAGACAGTCGTGAAGAGGGCACGACAAAACCTATTCCCCCTCAGGAGACTGAACAGATTTGGCATGGATCCTCAGATCCTCAAAAGGTTCTACAGCTGCACCATCGAGAGAATGGGGCCGTTGCATTACTGCCTGGTATGGCAACTGCGGCCTCCGACCGCAAGGCACTACAGAGGCTGGTGCAATCGGCCTCATACATCACCGGGGCCAAGCTTCCTGCCATCCAGGACCTCTATACCAGGCGGTGTCAGAAGGCCCTAAAAATTGTCAAAGACTATAGCCACCCTAGTCATAGACTGTTTTCTCTGCTACCGCATGGCAAGCAGTAATGGAGCGCCAAATCTAGGTCCAATAGGCTTCTAAACAGCTTCTACCCCCAAGCCATAAGACTCCTGAACAGCTAATCAAATAGCCCAGACTATTTGCATTGCCCTCCCGCTCTCTCCCTCTTTTACACCGCTGCTAATCTCTGTTGTTATCATCTATGCATAGTTACTTTAATAACTCTACCTACATGTACATATTACCTCAACACCGGTGCCCCAGCACATTGACTCTGTACCGGTATCCCCCTGTATGTAGTCTCGCTATTGTCATTTTACTGCTGCCCTTTAATTACTTGTTACTTTTATTTCTTATAATTATCCATATTTTTTTTAAACTGCATTGTTGGTTAGGGGCTCATGTTAGGGTTCGTTTCCTTATCAGTTACTCATTGGTGAAATTAGCATTATGACAATATCTTTAATTAAATCATTCAAAAACCTTTATTACTGTAATTGCAGACAGAAGTTGACAAACAGGAACATAGCACGAATGTTGCTGACTAAGTTCTGCATCAAACAAAAGGCCTCAAGTTGTTTTATTAAACCAAAGTCCCACCTTAGTGATGTCACTGACTATGTCATAGCTATACAAACATAGTTTGTGTTTATCTAAAATCTAGGCAAAAATGTCCCCTCCCCAAAGTTGATTTATTGTGGAATGTCTGAGTAGTCTAATCTCCCACACTCCGCTGCAGAGTTCTGTCTCAGTCACACATTATGAGAGAGTGAGTGAATGAGTGTGAGAGAGATTGAGAAAACTGTGGAACAATTGTAAAACTATAAATTGGATATATATATTGTTAATCTGTATGTAGTCTAGGACCCTATAAATGTAAGGAGGGAGGGGGTCTTATAACCCCTCCCCTTCTATTAATAAGCATAACCAATTATTCTAATTCATCAAACATTTGTACAGCCCCAAATCATGACCGCTAGGGGAATACTGACACTCGTAAGGTTGGCACATGTGACAATGTTTTTTTATTTGATTACGTGGACTGGGATATGTTCTGGGTAGCCTGAGAGAATGACATTGACATATACGCTGACTCTGTGAGCGAGTTTACAAGGAAGTGTATAGAAGAAGATGTTGTACCCACTGTGACTTTAAAATCTTCCCTAACCAGAAACTGTGGCTTGATGACAGCATTCGCGCAAAACTGAAAGCACGTACCACCGCATTTAATCATGGACTGTGGAGGCGCACTGGAGGCCTGATGCGTGGGACCGGTACAGGTGGCACCGGGCTGACGACACGCACCTCAGGGCGAGTTCGGAGAGGAGGCACAAGACGTACTGGACTGTGGAGGCGCACTGGAGGTCTAGAGCGCAGAGCTGGCACAACGCGTCCTGGCTGGATGCTCACTTTAGCCCAGCAAGTGCGGGGCGCTGGCACAGGACGTACTGTGCTGTGAAGGCGCACTGGTGATACAGTGCGTAGAGCCGGCGCAGGATATCCTGGACAGAGGAGATGTACTGGAGACCAGGAGCGCGGATTCGGCACAACCCGTCCTGGCTGGATGCTCCCTTTCGCACGGCAAGTGCGAGGAGCTGGCATAGAACGCACCGGCTGTGCATGCGCACTGGAGACACAGTGCAGAATCACCGCATAACATGGTGCCTGACCGGTCACACGCTCCCCACGGAGAGTTGGCTCAGGTAAACCCTGACTCCGCCAATCTCCCCGCGTAACCCCTCCCAAATGTGTTTTGGAGCTGCCCCTCGGGCTTCCGTCGTTAACTTAACTCCTCGTATCGTCGCCTTTCCTCTCTCGCTGCCTCCATCTGCTCTCTTGGACGGTGATGGACCCTGGACGCAGGCCGGAGAGCTTCTCCATCCAGGATGTCCTCCCATGTCCACTCCTCCTGGCAACGCTGCTTTGTCCGTTTTTGGTGGGATCTTCTGTCACGATCGTTGTAATGAGTAGCCCAAGGTGCAGCCTGCGTAGAGTTCCACATATTTTTTATAAACCGAAACTCATAGAACAAAACAATAAAGCACAAACGAAACATGCCGCTACTGGTGTGCAAATAGGCAACTAACTGTAGACAAGAATCCACAAACACAATGGGGGAAATGGCTATATAAACATGATCCCCAATCAGAGACAACGATATACAGCTGCCTCTGATTTGGAACCATATCAGGCCAACATAGAAATACAATTCACCTAGATGACCCACCCTAGTCACTATCACGCCCCAACAACAACAAACATAGAGAATAAACAGCTTTCAGGGCGTGACAGTATGTGACCAAAAAAATTTGAATTGATTTTAATTCAATGTAAACTGTACTCTACAGAACAATCAGTTGAAAAACGTTGTGAATATGGTAGGTCCCAGAGGGTAATTACTGTACGAGCTGTTTTGGGGAAACGTGTCATTCGGTACAAACCATTACACTATGTAGAAAGCGAAGTGAACACACCCCAGCTGTCTTGTAATGTTTCCCTTATGGAATGTAATTCCTTGAGCACATTCTTTGAGAACATACTGTAGGAATCAAGATTATTTGCATGTGAAAATGTCATGGGGTGCATTTGCTTCATTAAAAAAAAAAAATTGCTGGCCCATTCTTTGATGGTATGCACATTTTACAGTGTGTGGTTTTACTCTAATTGGAGTATTCCAGTGAACCATACCTTATATTACAATCTACTTCCCCCTTGTGGTGGACTATATGTACAAAATCCATTTTAGGACAACATTTCCACTTAAACAGTGCTTTGTCCACAAGTCAATGAATGAATGAATGAAATATGCACACAGTGCCTCGCAAAATTATTCATACCCTTTGGATTTCCTCACATTTTATGTTAAAGTGGGATTAAAATGGATTTAACTGTAAAAAAAAATGTCAACGTTCTACACAAAATACACAGTCAAAAAAACAAAGCTTTTAAGATTGATAGAAATGAAATAACTAAAATAAAGTTGTCTAATGAGTAACATGAGTAATGAGTAACATCACATGTTAGAAACACCTTTGGCAACAATTACAGCTGTGATTCTTCTTGGGTAAGTCTCTAAGAGCTTTACACAACTGGATTGTGCAATATTTGTCCATTATTCTTTAAGATCTGTCAAGATGTTGGGGTTCATGACTAGACAGCAAATGTCATGTCTTGCCATATATTTTCAAGCAGACTTAAGTCCGGGAACATGAACTGTTTTCATGTTAAGCAACTCCAGTTGGTCTTGTTGAAGGTTATTGTCCTGATGAAACGTAAATTCCTCTCCCAGTGTCAAGCGGTTTTCATCAAGGATTTTGCCTGTGCTTAGCAGCATCCTGTTTCTTTTTTTTCTGAAAACCTCCCAAGCATTTGCCGATGTCAAGCATACACATACCATGATGCAGCCACCACTATGCTTGAATATAGGAAGCAGTTACTCAGTGATGTGTTGTGTTTGATTTGCCCTAAACATGGGGGTGGCAGGTAGCCTAGCTGTTGGAGCGTTGGGCCAGTAACCGAAAGGTTGCTAGATCGAATCCCTGAGCTGACAAGGTGAAGATCAGTCGTTCTGCCCCTGAACAAGGCAGTTAACCCACTGTTTGTAGGTTGTCATTGTAAATAAAAATGTGTTCTTAACTGACTTTCCTTGTTTAAATAAAAAAAACTTAAGGCCTTAAGTTTTTTATAATTTAATTTAACAAGGAAAGTCAGTTAAGAACACATTTTTATTTACAAGGTAGCAAGTCCGGGGAACATGTCAGGGTTCCATAGCCGCAGGCAGAACAGTTGAAACTGGAGCAGCAGCACAGCCAGGTGGACTGGGGACCACAAGGAGTCATCAGGCCAGGTAGTCCCGAGGCATGGTCCTAGGGCGAGAAAGAGAATAAGAGAGAGAGATAGAGGGAGCTTACTTAAATTCACACAGGACACTGGATAAGACAGGATAAATACTCCAGATATAACAGACTGATCCTAGCCTCCCGACACAAACTATTGCAGCATAAATACTGGAGGCTGAGACAGGATGGGTCGGGAGACACTGTGGCCCCGTCCGACGATACCTCTGGACAGGGCCAACCAGAATACAATATTTGTGTTCTGTATATTTGCAATTTAAGCCATTATTTTGGACTCACTACAATGTTGTTGATCCATCCTTCATTTTCTCCCATCACAGCCATTGAACTCTGTAACTTTTTTTAAATCAGCAATGGCCTCATGGTAACATTCCTGAACAGTTTATTCCTGTCCTGGAGCTGTATTCAGAAGGAAGACTATCTTTGATGTATCTAGGTAGTTTAATACATCATCCACAGCATAATTATTGTGGCCGCTTCGCGTGATGCATTGTTGTCTGAGCTCTCTCTTCCACCTCCAGTTGGAACTGTGCTAAACGGACATCCCTCCTGGCATCACCATTTGACAGTGGGGAGAGTGGATCAAAACGGGACAATGTGGCTGGTGTTTTAGCCTCTCCCTCATTATCAGACACCAATGGGCTTACAGGAGCAGCAACATCCCCTACAGGGGTAGTACACTCAGGCAGCGGTAACACAAGCACCTGCTCTTCCAACAATACATTTAATACTAGCTGTTTAACCTCTGCCTTAACTAAACTCTGCGGAATCGATACTGAATAATGGTCAGCCAAGGTCATTAAATCAACTCTACGACATTTGTCAAAAACCTCCCGAAGGGTTATCCAAAAAGGATTTCAAATCAAAAGTTGTCATTTTACACTACTTCACAAGTGCCAAAGAAAATAGCAAACACTAATGCTACTTCAGCTATGACGTTCAACACTGAACTATACCACTACAACAATCTACATGAGCGGCATGGGTGTCAGTTATGACAGATCCCGGATGAGCCCCCACTTATGTTACGAATCCCTTTTGGCCCGACAGTCTAGGGGGGGATGGTAATGAGACCCGTAACATAACTCATGCAAATTAGAATTGTGACAAAGTAAAAGTGTGAACGAAATAACCAGGACAACTGAAATCTACCGTCAAACTCAAAGTTTATTTATAAACACACGGTAATGGGGGGAGCAGGAAAAGGGGCTGAGCTGGACCCAAGGAAAGAAACAAATTAAAAAACACCCCTAAGCTAGACTAGCCTACTTTAACAACAGCTAACTAACTAACCAAAAATACAGTGGGTGGTCCGCCCAGTTCTAACTAGTGTATTTAACAAAGTTCACCTACGGGTAGTGTATGCCCATGTGCGACTTGTCTTGGTATCCCCCTTTTCCCACCAGCAACAAACAAACACCATAACCAAAAACAATACTCACAGGAGATGACAAAGTGATTTGGAGGTGCTCAAACAAAAGAGAGGTTAAGACACAAAGCGAGAGTGAAACACAGAGACCTACAGACATGGCATTTACAGAGAGATTGAGCTCTAAAGCAAACAAATGATGGGGTTTTTAAACCATGGGGAAGGAACTGTGATAGGGTAGGAAATAGGAGGAGGTGTGTCTTCTGATTGATGATTGATTGTTGACTGATTGGGGAGTGATGATTTTCACCTGTGAGGGGAGAAGGAGAGAAAAGAAACACACACACAGGATACACACACACACAGGATAACTGTATCCGTAACATTGTCTCTACCTTCTTGCCTTTGTGCTGTTGTCTGTGCCCAATAATGTTTGTACCATGTTTTGTGCTGCTACTATGTTGTGCTGCTTCCATGTTGTGTTGCTAACATTGTTGTCGTCATGTGGTGTGGATAGCAATGCTGTGTTGTCATGTGTTGCTGTCATGCTATGTTGTTGTCTTTAGGTCCCTCTTTATGTAGTGTTGTTGTGTCTTTCTTATCGTGATGTGTTTTGTCCTATATTTGTATCTTTAATCGCCCATCCCCGTGGGAGACCTTTTGCCTTTTGGTAGGCCGTCGTTGTAAATACGAATTTGTTCTTAACTGACTTGCCTAGTTAAATCAAGTTTAAATAAAAAATGTCATAAAAAATAAATTAACTTGACCATGCTTAAAGAGATATTCAATGTCTGATTTGTTATGGTTATCCATGTACTAATCGCTGCCCTTCTTTATGAAGCTTATGAGGAAAAGCTCCCCTGGTCTTTGTAATTGAATCTGTGCTTGAAATTCAATACTTGACTGAGGGACCTTATACATGTTGTATGTATGGGGGACAGAGGAATGGGTGTCAAACCCTATTATTTCTTACAGAGTGAGTCCATGTAACTTATTATGTGATTTGTTAAGACTCCCTCTCTTTTCTTGCCCTCCTGGTTTTGACCCTTGCCTGTCCTGACTCCGAGCCCGCCTCGGAGTCAGCTTCGTGGGCTGATGGAGGGAGTCCAAACGTTGGCTGAGTGCCATGAACATGCTGCTGGAGCAATTCCGCGGTTCATCTGGGGGGCAGCCTGCCACGGTGGTAACCCCACTGCCCCTCAGCAACTCGGAGGTTAGTAGCGCTGCCCCACCAGCCACTCCACTTTCCCGGGAGCCCCGGTTACCTCCTCCGGAACGCTTCAATGGAGAGCCGAGCACCTCTTAGCATTTTTAGCTCAGTGTGCCTTCATTATTGAGTTTCAGCCCTCCTCCATCCCCTCGGATTACTCCAAAATAGCCTATCTCATCACCCTGATGTCTGGAAGGGCTCTCACCTGGGTTACCACTGTATGGGAAGAACAGCCGTCCATATGCGTGAGCCTGGAGGGGATCATGGGAGAGGTGAGGAAAGTTTTTGATGCCTAGTTCTCCGGGAGGAAAGCTGCCCGGAAGCTAATCCAGCTCTACATTGGGGAGGACTACATTGGGGACTCCCTTGCTACTGGATTTATCCGTCCCTCCTCTCCCGCTGGCTCAGTGTTCCTCTTCGTGGAGAAGAAGGACAAGACCCTGCGCCCGTGCATTGACTACCGGGACCCCACAACATCACGGTAAGGAACCGTTATCCACTACCACTCATTTCCTTGGGGGGCCATGGTGTTCTCCAAGCTGTATCTACGTAACGCCTACCACCTGGTGCGGATATCAAAGGGGGATGAGTGGAAGACCGCCTTCAATACGGCCAGTGGCCACTATGAATATCTGGTCATGCCCTTTGGCCTCACCAACACCCCTGCCGTGTTCCAGGCTTTGGTGAATGACGTTCTCCGCAACATGCTGAACCGGTTCGGCTTCGTCTACATTGATGACATCCTCGTCTTCTCCCGCTCTCCCCAAGAACACGTGCTCCATGTCTGGCAGGTTTCCCAGCGCCTTCTGGAGAACCAGTTATTTGTTAAGGCGGAAAAGTGTGAGTTCCATCGGTCCACCATTCCCTTTCTGGGCTACATTATCTCTGCTGGGAGCATCAAGATGGATCCTGAGAATGTGAAAGCGGTGGTAGATTGGCCCCAGCCTATGTCCAGGGTGCAGCTGCAACTCTTCCTGGGGTCCGCCAACTTTTATTGCCGCTATATCCAGGGTTACAGCACCCTGGCCTCCCCCGTGTCTGCCCTCACCTCTACCAAGGTTCCGTTCTACCAAGATGGCGTAGCAGTAAGTCGTCCTGTCCTGTCGTGTCCCTGTATATATCGTTTCTTTTTCGTTTTTTCTCCGCATATCTCTTTAAAAACATTTTGCTAAACCTAAGCTTCCAAATACTCTCCTGCAACCCGCCTCACCCAATGTAGCTATTTTTCCTAAAGTATTTATAGTTACTTCGGAACCCCTCAACTGAAGCTAGCCAGCTAACCACCAGCTATGCTAGCGGTCTTCAGCTAACCGGTCATCAGCTAACCTGTAGTTCGGAAAGCTCTCGCCAGTTTGAACAACGCGACTCTAACCAGAGCATAACTGTAACGTTCTCTGCTTCACGGAAACATGGCTAACTGGAGAGACGCTATCCGAAGCGGTGCAGCCAGTGGGTTTCTCCACGCATCGCGCCGACAGAAACAAACATCTTTCTGGTAAGAAGAGGGGCGGGGGCGTATGCCTTATGACTAACGTGACATGGTGTGATGAAAGAAACATACAGGAACTCAAATCCTTCTGTTCACCTGATTTAGAATTCCTCACAATCAAATGTAGACCGCATTATCTACCAAGAGAATTCTCTTCGATTATAATCACAGCCGTATATATCCCCCCCAAGCAGACACATCGATGGCTCTGAACGAACTTTATTTAACTCTCTGCAAACTGGAAACGATTTATCCGGAGGCTGCATTCATTGTAGCTGGGGATTTTAACAAGGCTAATCTGAAAACAAGACTCCCTAAATTTTATCAGCATATCGATTGCGCAACCAGGGGTGGAAAGACCCTGGATCATTGTTACTCTAACTTCCGCGACGCATATAAGGCCCTGCCCCGCCCCCCTTTCGGAAAAGCTGACCACGACTCCATTTTGTTGATCCCTGCCTACAGACAGAAACTAAAACAAGAAGCTCCCACGCTGAGGTCTGTCCAACGCTGGTCTGACCAAGACTGCTTCCATCACGTGGACTGGGAGATGTTCCGTATTGCGTCAGACAACAACATTGACGAATACGCTGATTCGGTGTGCGAGTTTATTAGAACGTGCGTTGAAGATGTCGTTCCCATAGCAACGATTAAAACATTCCCTAACCAGAAACCGTGGATTGATGGCAGCATTCGTGTGAAACTGAAGGCGCGAACCACTGCTTTTAATTAGGGCAAGGTGTCTGGTAACATGACTGAATACAAACAGTGCAGCTATTCCCTCCGCAAGGCTATCAAACAAGCTAAGCGCCAGTACAGAGACAAAGTAGAATCTCAATTCAACGCCTCAGACACAAGAGGCATGTGGCAGGGTCTACAGTCAATCACGGACTACAGGAAGAAACCCAGCCCAGTCACGGACCAGGATGTCACTGACACGGCCTGCAATGAAAACATGCGGTCTCTCCTTCACTGCAGCCGAAGTGAGTAAGACATTTAAACGTGTTAACCCTCGCAAGGCTGCAGGCCCAGACGGCATCCCCAGCCGCGCCCTCAGAGCATGCGCAGACCAGCTGGCCGGTGTGTTTACGGACATATTCAATCAATCCCTATACCAGTCTGCTGTTCCCACATGCTTCAAGAGGGCCACCATTGTTCCTGTTCCCAAGAAAGCTAAGGTAACTGAGCTAAACGACTACCGCCCCGTAGCACTCACATCCGTCATCATGAAGTGCTTTGAGAGACTAGTCAAGGACCATATCACCTCCACCCTACCTGACACCATAGACCCACTCCAATTTGCTTACCGCCCAAATAGTTCCACAGACGATGCAATCTCAACCACACTGCACACTGCCCTAACCCATCTGGACAAGAGGAATACCTATGTGAGAATGCTGTTCATCGACTACAGCTCGGCATTCAACACCATAGTACCCTCCAAGCTCGTCATCAAGCTCGAGACCCCGGGTCTCGACCCCGCCCTGTGCAACTGGGTACTGGACTTCCTGACGGGCCGCCCCCAGGTGGTGAGGGTAGGCAACAACATCTCCTCCCCGCTGATCCTCAACACTGGGGCCCCACAAGGGTGCGTTCTGAGCACTCTCCTGTACTCCTGTTCACCCACGACTGCGTGGCCACGCACGCCTCCAACTCAATCATCAAGTTTGCGGACGACACAACAGTGGTAGGCTTGATTACCAACAACGACGAGACGGCCTACAGGGAGGAGGTGAGGGCCCTCGGAGTGTGGTGTCAGGAAAATAACCTCACACTCAACAAAACTAAGGAGATGGACTGTGGACTTCAGGAAACAGCAGAGGGAACACCCCCCCATCCACATAGATGGAACAGTAGTGGAGAGGGTAGCAAGTTTTAAGTTCCTCGGCATACACATCACAGACAAACTGAATTGGTCCACTCACACAGACAGCATCGTGAGGAAGGCGCAGCAGCGCCTCTTCAACCTCAGGAGGCTGAAGAAATTCGGCTTGTCACCAAAAGCACTCACAAACTTCTACAGATGCACAATCGAGAGCATCCTGGCGGGCTGTATCACCGCCTGGTATGGCAACTGCACCGCCCTCAACCGTAAGGCTCTCCAGAGGGTAGTGAGGTCTGCACAACGCATCACCGGGGGCAAACTACCTGCCCTCCAGGACACCTACACCACCCGATGCTACAGGAAGGCCATAAAGATAATCAAGGACATCAACCACCCGAGCCACTGCCTGTTCACCCCGCTGTCATCCAGAAGGCGAGGTCAGTACAGGTGCATCAAAGCTGGGACCGAGAGACTGAAAAACAGCTTTTATCTCAAGGCCATCAGACTTTCAGCTGGATCTTCACAACTAGCTATCTAGCTAAACCGCAACCCCGGATGATTACTCCTGGCTAGCGTTTCCACCCACTTAGCTTGAAGCTAGCCCGGCCTGCGCACCTGTGCTACCACCGTAGCATATGTGGGTGAAATTGGTTATGTGGGAGAATTATATACATGATTTGATAACAAAAGAGAAAAGGTACACTTATGGGTTCATTCCCTGTTCTGGTAAAATGCATTTTCTATTGTATAGGGCAGGAAGCAGTTAAAGGCCATAGGGGACACATATATTCTACCATGCCCAGAAACCTCCTCTTATTCTCTGTCCCCAACGCTCTAGGCGACCAGTTTTGATAGCCTTTAGCCGCACCCTCATACTACTCCTTCTCTGTTCCGCGGGTGATGTGGAGGTAAACCCAGGCCCTGCATGTCCCCAGGCACCCTCATTTGTTGACTTCTGTGATCGAAAAAGCCTTGGTTTCATGCATGTCAACATCAGAAGCCTCCTCCCTAAGTTTGTTTTACTCACTGCTTTAGCACACTCTGCTAACCCTGATGTCCTTGCTGTGTCTGAATCCTGGCTCAGGAAGGCCACCAAAAATTCAGAGATTTCCATACCCAACTATACATCTTCCGTCAAGATAGAACTGCCAAAGGGGGAGGAGTTGCAGTTTACTGCAGAGATAGCCTGCAAAGTAATGTCATACTTTCCAGGTCCATACCCAAACAGTTCGAACTACTAATTTTGAAAATTACTCTCTCCAGAAATAAGTCTCTCACGGTTGCCGCCTGCTACCGACCCCCCTCAGCTCCCAGCTGTGCCCTGGACACCATTTGTGAATTGATCGCCCCCCATCTAGCTTCAGAGTTTGTTCTGTTAGGTGACCTAAACTGGGATATGCTTAACACCCCGCCAGTCCTACAATCTAAGCTAGATGCCCTCAATCTCACACAAATCATCAAGGAACCCACCAGGTACAACCCTAACTCTGTAAACAAGGGCACCCTCATAGATGTCATCCCTCCCTCCAAATACACCTCCGCTGTCTTCAACCAGGATCTCAGCGATCACTGCCTCATTGCCTGTATCCGCTACGGAGCCGCAGTCAAACGACCACCCCTCATCACTGTCAAACGCTCCCTAAAACATTTCTGTGAGCAGGCCTTTCTAATCGACCTGGCCCGGGTATCCTGGAAGGACATTGACCTCATCCCGTCAGTTGAGGATGCCTGGTCATTCTTTAAAAGTAACTTCCTCACCATTTTAGATAAGCATGCTCCGTTCAAAAAATGCAGAACTAAGAACAGATACAGCCCTTGGTTCACCCCAGACCTGACTGCCCTCGACCAGCACAAAAACATCCTGTGGCGGACTGCAATAGCATCGAATAGTCCCCGTGATATGCAACTGTTCAGGGAAGTCCGGAACCAATACACGCAGTCAGTCAGGAAAGCTAAGGCCAGCTTCTTCAGGCAGAAGTTTGCATCCTGTAGCTCCAACTCCAAAAAGTTCTGGGACACTGTGAAGTCCATGGAGAACAAGAGCACCTCCTCCCAGCTGCCCACTGCACTGAGGCTAGGTAACACGGTCACCACTGATAAATCCATGATTATCGAAAACTTCAATAAGCATTTCTCAACGGCTGGCCATGCCTTCCGCCTGGCTACTTCAACCTCGGCCAACAGCTCCGCCCCCCCCGCAGCTCCTCGCCCAAGCCTCTCCAGGTTCTCCTTCACCCAAATCCAGATAGCAGATGTTCTGAAAGAGCTGCAAAACCTGGACCCGTACAAATCAGCTGGGCTTGACAATCTGGACCCTCTATTTCTGAAACTATCTGCCACCATTGTCGCAACCCCTATTACCAGCCTGTTCAACCTCTCTTTCATATCGTCTGAGATCCCCAAGGATTGGAAAGCTGCCGCAGTCATCCCCCTCTTCAAAGGGGGAGACACCCTGGACCCAAACTGTTACAGACCTATATCCATCCTGCCCTGCCTATCTAAGGTCTTCGAAAGCCAAGTCAACAAACAGGTCACTGACCATCTCGAATCCCACCGTACCTTCTCCGCTGTGCAATCTGGTTTCCGAGCCGGTCATGGGTGCACCTCAGCCACACTCAAGGTACTAAACGATATCATAACCGCCATCGATAAAAGACAGTACTGTGCAGCCGTCTTCATCGACCTTGCCAAGGCTTTCGACTCTGTCACCATATTCTTATCGGCAGACTCAGGAGCCTCGGTTTTTCGGATGACTGCCTTGCCTGGTTCACCAATTACTTTGCAGACAGAGTTCAGTGTGTCAAATCGGAGGACATGCTGTCCGGTCCTCTGGCAGTCTCTATGGGGGTGCCACAGGGTTCAATTCTCGGGCCGACTCTTTTCTCTGTGTATATCAATGATGTTGCTCTTGCTGCGGGCGATTCCCTGATCCACCTCTACGCAGACGACACCATTCTATATACTTTCGGCCCGTCTTTGGACACTGTGCTATCTAACCTCCAAACAAGCTTCAATGCCATACAACACTCCTTCCGTGGCCTCCAACTGCTCTTAAACGCTAGTAAAACCAAATGCATGCTTTTCAACCGGTCGCTGCCTGCACCCGCATGCCCGACTAGCATCACCACCCTGGATGGTGCCGACCTAGAATATGTGGACGTCTATAAGTACCTAGGTGTCTGGCTAGACTGCAAACTCTCCTTCCAGACTCATATCAAACATCTCCAATCGAAAATCAAATCAAGAGTCGGCTTTCTATTCCGCAACAAAGCCTCCTTCACTCACGCCGCGAAGCTTACCCTAGTAAAACTGACTATCCTACCGATCCTCGACTTCGGCGATGTCATCTACAAAATGGCTTCCAACACTCTACTCAGCAAACTGGATGCAGTCTATCACAGTGCCATCCGTTTTGTCACTAAAGCACCTTATACCACCCACCACTGCGACTTGTATGCTCTAGTCGGCTGGCCCTCGCTACATATTCGTCGCCAGACCCACTGGCTCCAGGTCATCTACAAGTCCATGCTAGGTAAAGCTCCGCCTTATCTCAGCTCACTGGTCACGATGGCAACACCCATCCGTAGCACGCGCTCCAGCAGGTGTATCTCACTGATCATCCCTAAAGCCAACACCTCATTTGGCCGCCTTTCGTTCCAGTACTCTGCTGCCTGTGACTGGAACGAATTGCAAAAATCGCTGAAGTTGGAGACTTTTATCTCCCTCACCAACTTCAAACATCAGCTATCTGAGCAGCTAACCGATCGCTGCAGCTGTACATAGTCTATTGGTAAATAGCCCACCCATTTTCACCTACCTCATCCCCATACTGTTTTTATTTATTTACTTTTCTGCTCTTTTGCACACCAATATCTCTACCTGTACATGACCATCTGATCATTCATCACTCCAGTGTTAATCTGCAAAATTGTAATTATTTGCCTACCTCCTCATGCCTTCTGCACACATTGTATATAGACTCCCCCTTTGTTTTCTACTGTGTTATTGACTTGTTAATTGTTTACTCCATGTGTAACTCTTTGTTGTCTGCTCACACTGCTATGCTTTATATTGGCCAGGTCGCAGTTGCAAATGAGAACTTGTTCTCAACTAGCCTACCTGGTTAAATAAAGGTTAAATAAAAAATTATATTAAATAAAAGTTCACGTGCTCCACAGCCTCTGACTGGGTGTTCCGGGACCTTAAACACCGCTTCACCAAGGCTCCGATCCTGGTTCATCAGGAACCTTCCCGTCAGTTTGTGGTGGAGTCGGATGCTTTGGATGTCGAAGCTGTTCTGTCCCAACGTTCTGCCCTGGACTTTAAGCTGCATCCCTGCGACATCCCTGCACCTTCGCAGTCTATCACAGTGCCATCCTTTTTGTCACCAAAGCCTCATATACTAGCCACCACTGCAACCTGTATGCTCTCGTTGGCTGGCCCTCACTTCATATTCATCGCCAAACACTGGCTCCATCTATAAGTATTTTCTAGGTAAAGCCCCACCTTATCTCAGCTGGGCTGGCGCTCTCACTGGTCACCATAGCAACACTCACCCGTAGCACGCACTCCAGCAGGTATATTTCACTGATCATCCCCAAAGCCAACACTTACTTTGGCCGCATTTCCTTCCAGTTCTCTGCTGCCAATGACTGGAAAGAATTGCAAAAATCACTGAAGCTGGAGACTTATTGTCACGGTCGTCGTTGGAAGTAGACCAAAGTGCAGCGTGATGAGCGTACATTTTCTTTTATTGTGGAATGACGCCAACAAAACAAGAAACAAAATGAACAACCGTGAAGCTTACAGGGCTAAGTGCCAAAAACTAAGTTAACTACCCACACTGAAAGGAGGGAAAAAGGGCTACCTAAGTATGATTCCCAATCAGAGACAACGATAGACAGCTGGCCCTGATTGAGAACCATACCCGGCCAAAACATAGATATAAAGAATCATAGAAAACAAAAAATAGAATGCCCACCCCACATCACACCCTGACCTAACCAAATAGAGAACTAAAATGGCTCTCTAAGGTCAGGGCATGACAGTACCCCTCCACCCCCCCAAAACCTGAACCTACAGGGGAGGGTCCGGGTGGGCATCTATCCACGGTGACGGCTCACTGGAGGCTTCGTGCCATGGATCATCACTAGAGGCTTGGTGCATGGGGCGGGCATCGGATACACTGGGCGGTGGAGACGCACTGGCGGTCTCGAGCACAGAGCTGGCACAACCCATTCTGGCTGGATGCCCACTTCCACCCGGCAAATGCGGGACACTAGCACAGAGCACACCGGCCTGTGAATGCTCACTCGAGACACCGTGCGCCTCACCCCACAACACGGTGCCTGACCAGTCACATGCTCCCCACGGTAAGCATGGGGAGTTGGCTCAGGTCTAAACTCCGACTCCGCCAATCTCCCCGTGTGTCCCCCCCCCCAAAAAAAACATTTTTTGGAGCTGCCTCTCAGGCTTCCGTGACCGGGTCTTGTCCCCTGCATCAGCTGCCAGAGCAGCTTACCAATCACTGTACACAGCCAATCGGTAAATAGCCCATCCAACTACCTCATCCCCATACTGTTATTTATCTTCTTCCTCTTTTGCACCCCAGTATCTCTACGTGCACATGATCATCTGCACATCTATCACTCCAGTGTTAATGCTAAATTAACATCCATCCAGTACCGTTGCCCCACCTCTGGTTTTCTGACCCCGGTCTGCCTTGACCTGTCTATTGCCTGCCCCTGTTTGGAACATTAAACTATTGTTTCTTCGACGTGGTCTGCATCTGGGTCTTCCCTTCATATCTGATAGTTATCACATCTTTATTCATCTTTAAAAAATGTTAGAATTTTTTTTCTCCCACTTTGACAGTGTATTTTGAGTAGATTGTTGACAAAAAATGTCAATTAAATCTATTTTAATTCCACTTTGTAACACAATGTGAAGAAATCCAAGGGGTATGAATACTTTTGCAAGGCACTATAAAAACTATTTATAACAGAAGAACTGCCCTGACATTGCTAATCTGTATAATTTCTTTGCCGATTAAAAAAATTCTGCATCTGGACGACAGCCTTTACTTGACTTAGTTTGTTGTTTATGGTATGTTTTGCTTAAGTAGGTATGCAGCATTGTCAGAGCTAGAACTGCTCATAGAGCAGGAGATGGTTTCTGTAGCTTCAGGCAGCTTGATGCACAAGTACACCTCCTGAACCGGACGCTATAGTTTATTTCATGGCCTTATCATCGATCTATCTCCTTAATGCTAAGAGCCAAGCAGAGCGGCATCAGTCTTTGCTGACTCAAATGGGGATCAAACCCCCAACCTTCCAATATCAGGGCTGACACTAACCACAAGGCAACGTAGTTTGTCTGAGTTGTTCTGCTGAAAGAGTTGATATTCTAGAGGTAATGAGAGAGAATCCCCGGGCTGACCTATTATCTCACTGAGATAATACATCATTTTCCTACAGTGTCCTTTTCTCTCTTGATTGCTACATTAGCCTAATGCAACCGCATTGCACATGTCAGTACAATTAGCCCTCACTTAGTCATTAAGGTTGCCCAGTCTTATTTGTAATGGGCATGGTAACCATATTCTACAAAGAGGATTTTGTACAGTCTATTCAAATCAAATCAAATTTTATTGGTTGTGTACACATATTTGCAGATGTTATCGCAGGTGCAGTAAAATGCTTGTGTTTCTAGCTTCAACAGTGCAGTAATACCTAACAATAGATAATAATAACAATATTACACACATAATGCAGAAAAACTAAGAAATATCAGAATGAGCAATGTCAGAGACTGGAATATGTTTTGTATGGAAACATTATTAAAGTGGCCAGTGTTCAATGACTAGAACACAATATTTACATATATACATATAAAGTGAGGAAAGCAGTATGTAAACATTGTCAGGCGCAGGACAGCAGATATGAGTAATCACCGTATTTTTACTCAAAATATCAAAATACAAAGTAACATCACGAGCACACCATGACAGACCGAAAATACAATAAACAATCACTCACAAATACAACATGGGGAACAGAGGGTTAAATAATAAACAAGTAATTAGTTGTGAAGCCAGGTGTGAAAAAGACAAAGCCAGAACAAATGGAAAATGGATCGGCGGTGGCTAGAAAGCTGGTGACGTCAACTGTCCGGGCCTCCCGAACAAGGAGAGGGACCGACTTTGGCAGAAGTCGTGACAAACATTTTTTAAAGTGACCAGTATTCAATGACTCTATGTACATAGGGCAGCAGTCTCTAAGGTGCAGAGTAGAGTAGCGGGTGGTAACCGGTTGAGAACAGTGACTAAGGTTAGTGGTGAATGTTTAACAGTCTGATGGCCTGGAGGTAGAATTTGTTTCTCAATTTCTTGGTCCCGGGCTTTGATGCACCTGTACTGTCTCCACATTCTAGATGGTAGTGGGGTGAACAGGCCGTCCTTGATGATCTTATTGGCCTTCCTGTGACACCGGGTGCAGTAGATGTCCTGGAGGGCAGGCAATGTGCCCTCAGTGATGCTTTTGGCTGACCGCACAACCCTCTGGAGATCCCTGCGAATGCTGATGTTACAGTTGCAGTACCAGGATGCACGACAGGATGCTCTCAATGGTGCATCTGTAGAAGTTTGTGAGGGTCTTAGGTTCCAAGCCAAATTTCTTCAGCCTCCTGAGGTTGAAGAGGGGCAGGTTGTGAGTGATGTGCACACCGAGGAACTTGAAGCTTTTGACTCTCTCCACTGTGGCCCTGTCGATGTGGATGGGGGCGTGCTTTCTCTACTGTCTCCTGTAGTCCACAATTAGCTCCTTTGTTTTGTTGACGTTGAAGGAGAGGTTATCTTTTTGTCACCACTCCGCCAGGGCTCTCACCTCCTCCCTGTAGGTTGTCTCACTGTTATTGTTATTCAGGCCTAGCACTGATGTGTCGTCAGCAAACTTGATGATTGAATTGGAAACGTGCGTGGCCACGAAGTCATGGGTGAACAGGGAGCACGCACTTCTGTGGAGCCCCCGTATTGAGGATCAGCATGGCGGATATGTTGTTTCCTACCCTTCACTACTTGGGGCAAGCCCGTCAGGAAGTCCAGGACCCAGTTGCACAGGGAGGGGTTCAGAACCAGGGACCTGAGCTTAGTGAAGAGCTTGGAGGGTACTATGGTTTTGAAGACTGAGCTGTAGTCGATGAACAAAATTCTTACATACAGTTGAAGTCAGAAGTTTACATACACTTAGGTTGGAGTCATTAAAACTCATTTTCAACCATTTTCAACCACAAATCAGAAAGGACATCTACTTTGTGCATGACACAAGTAAATATTCCAACAAAACTATAGTTTTGTTTACAGTATCACAATTCCAGTGGGTCAGAAGTTTACTTACACTAAGTTCACTGTACTTTTAAACAGCTTGGAAAATTCAAGAAAATGATGTCATGGCTTTAGAAGCTTCTGATAGTTAAAGGCACATGACAGCCCACTTGGAGTTTGCCAACAGGCACCTAAAGACTCTCAGACCATGAGAAACAATATTCACTGGTTTGATGAAACCGAGATTGAACTATTTGGCCTGAATGCCAAGCGTCACGTCTGGAGGAAACCTGGCACCATCCCTTCGACGAAGAATGGTGGTGGCAGCATCATGCAGTGGGGATGTGCTTCAGCGGCAGGGACTAGGAGAATCATCAGGATTGAGGGAAAGATGAATGGAGCAAAGCACAGAGTTCCTTGATGAAAACCTGCTCCAGAGCTCTCAGGACCTAAGACTGGGGTGAATGTTCATCTCCCAACAGGACAACGATCCTAAGCACACAGCCAAGACAATGCAAGAGTGGCTTTGGGACAAGTCTCTGAATGTTCTTGAGTGGACCAGCCAGAGCCCGGACTTGAACGCAATCGAAAATCTCTGGAGAGGCCTGAAAATAGCTGTGCAGCGATGCTCCACATCCAAAATGACAGAGCCTGAGAGGATCTGTAAGGCAAGCTTGTAGCGTCATACCCAAGAAGACTCGAGGCTGTAATTTCTGCCAAAGGTTCTTCAACAAAGTACTGAGTAAAGGGTCTGAATACTTATTGTTAGTAGAAAAAATAATATCATTTTCAAAATGTTTGTAGTATACATTAAGAGCTCAGTATTTGAATTATTTATTTTATTCAGTCTTTTTGCTAATCTTTATCAATGGTTCCACAATTTGGGAGGTAACTGTATGTGTTGTGTAGGGGATATAGCCAGAGCACTTACTGTTATAAATGTTTAATGTACACACTTAAATGCATCTTATCTTACCTAATTCAGTCACAATGCCATTAGGGTTGTCAATAGATTACATTAGCAGAGGTTATGATATAGAGGTCATATATCAAAAGGATGAGTTGCAAACAAGTCCACAGCCCTAAAGGCTTATACGGAATGGTAGAACTATTACATTTGATCTAAGGTAGTCTAAAAGTATGGAATTGCTTCATCACCTGAGCTGGACCTGCCTCATTGTTTACACTAGCTTCTACAGTATATCCATACAGTCAGATTCCACAGACACTAATTGAGATTCACAGCTACAAAGTCAAATTGGCTACAAAAATGATCTTAATTGAAATCATCTTAATTTAAGGTTAGGGTTAGGCATAAGGTTAGCAGTGCAGTTAAGGTTAGATTTAAAATAAAATTTGATGAAAAGAAATGGTAAATATGGGTGGGGTTTATGACTTAGAAGCTAGTCTAGGAGTTAGACATGCATCTGTCTCTCCTGTAGTTATCCTTCCTTGTCGTCTGTACTGGTGTAGGATCTTAATGTGATCACTCTTTTGTTGCTGGGATTTTTTTCTGCACTGCAGGAAAATCAAATCAAATGTTATTTGTCCAATGTCCCAAATAAAACAGGTGTAGTAGACCTTTACCATGAAATGTTTTCCTACAAACCCTTAATTAAACAACAATTTGGTTCAAGAAATAGAGTTAAGAAAATATTTACTAAATACACTAAAGTAAAAATTAAATAAAGTGCATATGAGCTTCATGATTTACACAAATTCACTGAAAACACGCAATAACAACGGTTATATTAGCAGGCTATTGCACTTTTCATTAAGCATAATTTTGGACAAATAATAGATTCATGCAACATTATAGACTAAACTTTCAAATCCTGTTAGGCCTGCTGTAGGTTTATTTTTCTGCGACAATAGGTTTAAATTAAAATCCTACACCTGTAAATCAACCATATCCTGAACAACTAGGATGGCCCATGAATTTAGTTGTAATCAGGCATCAGACAAAACAAATATATAAGGGCGAGATATTGGAGATCACGAGACATGTACTAAATCATTCAAGAGAGGTCACAAATTGTTTAGTTTAAACATGGAGCTGTAACATAATTGCGGACAGTATTTAGCCTATTTATAAAGGAGAAATGTATCCCGACAAAAAGCAGATATTGCCATGGCAGACACGTGGGTTTATGTGTTGGGGAAAAAAGGGGACAATTTATTTGAGAACATAACTACACTACAATCCTATTTTCAAACAAAAAAACTCTCCTTTCTCCGCTGCACATGTCAAGACTTCAAAAATCACTAGTCTGTCGCACATATGGGCCAACTTTCTCACCTATTGGAGCTTTGAAAGAAAGCTAACTACTGATATTATCATCAACATTTTTTAAATATTTTAATCGACCGTAGCTTGCCTGGAATCCCGGAAATCTTCCTGAATAGCGTTGGATGCGAAATTAGGAAGCCTTTGCGGAAGCATCTGCAGCAGAATCTGCTTATGTCAGGTGTTCTTCTGTCCACTGCTGTAGTCAAGGCACCGAGCGGTGAGATAGAGGTGGATTGCATCGAAGTCACTCTCTGCCATTGTCATACATTTAAAAAAAAATGTTAGCCTCGAAGCATTGGTTATGGATCAATTTGATTATACTCTGTCTCGGTCAAGCCAGTCTAGCTGCACCTAAAAAGGTTTTTCGATGCCCTTCGGGATGCTCGTGCTCCAGGGAGACCATTATTTGTGTCGGGACCTCAAGTGTACCACGGACTATGCCGAATGACATCAACTCACTGTGAGTATTGTCTTCAATTTATTCATCATCACACATAGTTGAAAGGAAAATACAGTTGGCCTATCACATGGAATGTTGAAAAACGTGCAAGCATGAATTGTGTAATGACATGAAGTTTGTAATTGTGTTACAAATGTAGCCTAACCCACTTTTTTTTGTGTCAATGATTTCCTCGTTACAGACTATTTAGACAACTGAAGCTTATTAATAGGTTAATGCTGGTTTCATATTGTCAATATTATGTCGATCTTCCACCAGGAGCATAGTAAATGGATCCCTCGCAGAAATCACAGAGGCCATGTTCTCCCTCATGCCATCTCTGCAGTTGCTGTACGTAGCCACATAATTTACATTTTCAGCAAGTACCTAAGAATATTGTGTTTTTATAGTAACCTATACATGGATGCAGCAATGCAGGCCTACACCACTAACTGTAAATGCAATTCTGATGAGGCTGTGGTCCTGTATGGCTCAGTTGGTAGAGCATGACGCTTGCTAAATCAGGGCTGTGGTTTGAATTCCTGGTGCTACCCAAACGTACAGTGGATGTATGCATGACTAAGTCGCTTTCTGTTAAATGGCATAAATGATTACTATATCAGACAGCGACACATGCAGGGAGTCGTGTCAGACTGAACTGCCTTATTTATGAACAGTATTTCAATGCCTTCGATAGTCTGTTTGGTCATTGTGTCTTGCAGATCGAAGGTCCGTCACTCACTATATGGTCCGTCACTCACTAAATTACTAGATATTAGGATGTAGCCATGAAAATGATTACTACAGTAATCATTTCAATTCTTCACTTGAAACCACACACGCTTTTGCGCGAGTACGAATGCAAGCCCTAACACGCACACAACTCACTGCATCCATGCTGCTAATCTTTTTTTTCTTCATCTTTAATAAGTGTAACCTTTGCCATCCAAATGTTAAAAGTGGAATATGCTATGGAATTTTGGCTAGTATGATCCAAAACGTATCATGTTTTTCTTATTTTCTCAGGCTTCTCAATTCAAATTCATTGACCAACATCAAAGATGATGCATTCTATGGCCTTCCTCATCTTGAATATTTGTGAGTATTTGGTTCAAACTAATTTGGCTTCCTCTCCTCAGTCAACTGTTTTTGCAGAGACTGTATGATTAACAAACATCTGAATTAATCTTCAATGTCTAAACACATTTTAAGGTGGCCTATGGAGCACTAGTGTAATGTGATACCTGTAATTCCCCATAATTCTTTCTTAATTTGTGTCATATAAAACCAAAAGTTGTTAGCTTTAGTAAAATAAGTAACTTGATGTTTTTAAAAGTGAATAACAAGCTCAAAAGACAGCTAGAGTAACATCATTACTCCCTTAATTTATTACATTTGTGATTAACAGATTCATAGAAGGCAACAAGATTGAGACCATCGCCAAAAATGCCCTCAGAGGTCTCCGAGACGTGACTCATTTGTAAGTCTGCTGATACCATTTCTACCATCTCTATTCTACCCAGGGCTGTAACTGCATATGAAGACACCAAGGTCCGGACCTCTGTAATTGTTTAGAATTTAAAAAATAAACAGTACCAGTCAAAAGTTTGGACACACCTACTCATTCAAGGGTTTTTCTTTATTTCTACTATTTTCTACATTGTATAATAATAGTGAAGACATCAAAACAATGAAATAACACATATGGAATCATGTAGTAACCAAAAAAGTGTTAAACAAATAAACATATATTGTATATTTTAGATTATTCAGGGTAGCCACCCTTTGCCTTGATGACAGCTTTGCACACTCTTGGCATTCTCTCAACCAAATTCACCTGGAATTAATTTCAAACAATCTTGAAGGAGTTCCCACATATGCTGAGTACTTGTTGGCCGCTGTTCCTTCACTCTGTGGTCCAACTCATCCCAAATCATCTCAATTGGATTGAGGTCGGGTGATTGTGAAGGCCATGTCATCCGATGCAGCACTCCATCATTCTCCTTCTTGGTCAAATAGCCCTAACACAGCCTGGAGGTGTGTTGGGTCATTGTCCTGTTGAAAAACAAATTATAGTCCCACTAAGCGCAAACCAGATGGGATGGCGTATCGCTGCAGAATGCTGTGGTAGCCATGGTAGCCATGCTGGTTAAGTGTGCCTTGAATACTAAATAAATCAGTTACAGTGTCACCAGCAAAGCACCCCCATCACAACTCCTCCTCCATGCTTCACGGTGGGAACCACACATGGGGAGATCATCCATTCACCTGCTCTGCGTCTCACAAAGACCAGTGGTGGAAAAAGTACCAAATTGTCATACTTGATTAAAAGTATCGATACCTTAATGGAAAGTTACTCAAGTAAAAGTGAAAGTTACTCAAGTAAAAGTGAAATACTACTTGAGTAAAAGTCTAAAAGTATTTGGTGCTAAATATAATTGTAAATGTAAATGTAATTGATAAAATATACTTATGTATGAAAAGTGTAAATAATTTAAAATTCCTTATATTAAGCAAAGCAGACGGCACCCTGTCTGGGTACACTACAACACTCAGACATAATCTACAAATTATGCATTTGTGTTTAGTGAGCATGTCAGATCAGAGGCAGTAGGGATAACCACGTATTATCTTGATAAGTGCGTGAAAGTCCTCAACTGGCAGCTTCATGAAATAGTACACGCAAAACACCAGTCTCAACGTCAACAGTGAAGAGGCGACTCCGGGATGCTGGCCTTCAAGGCAGAGTTCCTCTGTCCAGTGTCTGTGTTCTTTTGCCCATCTTAATATTTTCTTTTTATTGGCCAGTCTGAGATATGGCCTTTTCTTTGCAACTCTGCCTAGAAGGCCAGCATCCCGGAGTCGCCTCCTCACTGTTGACGTTCAGACTGGTGTTTTGTGGGTACTATTTAATGAAGCTGCCAGTTGAGGACTTGTGAGGCGTCTGTTTCTCTAATGTACTTGTCCTCTTGCTCAGTTGTGCACTGGGGCCTCGCACTCCTCTTTCTATTCTGGTTAGAGCCAGTCTGCTCTGTTCTGTGATGGGAGTAGTACATAGCGTATGAGATCTTCAGTTTCTTGGCAATTTCTCGTATGGAATAGCCTTCGTTCCTCAGAACAAGAATAGACTGACGAGTTTCAGAAGAAAGGTCTTTGTTTCTGGCCATTTTCTGGCCTGTAATCGAACCCACAAATGATGATGCTCCTGATACACAACTAGTCTAAAGAAGGTTTTATTAGACAGTTTTATTACTTCTTTAATCAGCACAACAGTTTTCAGCTGTGCTAATATGATTGAAAATGGGTTTTCTGATGATCAATTAGCATTTTAACATGATAACCTTGGATTAGCTAACACAACTTGCCATTGGAACACAGGAGTGATGGTTGCTGATAATGGGCCTCTGTACGCCTATGTAGATATTCCATAAATAAAATCAGCCGTTTCCAGCTACAATAGTCATTTACAACATTAACAATGTCTTCACCGTATTTCTGATACATTTTATGTTATTTTAATGGACAAAAAATTTGCTTTTCTTTCAAAAACAAGGACATTTCTAAGTGACCCCAAACTTTTGAACGGTAGTGTATATATAGAGAGAGATTTTTTAGGACCTCAGTCAAGGTCTCAACTTACTGTTGAGAGTTAGAATAGTAGAATACACAAGGTGCAATTTTGAAACTTAGTTGTGAATTGGCAGTTTTTCTTTTGTTATATGTCACTCACAGACAGTCACTCAATTAGCCCAAGTCAGTTAAAACATTTTTGATTGGTAAATTAGTCTAGTTAGTCTATCCAGCTATATAAAATTGCAGTAATCATGGCCGAATTCCCGACCCGGCCCAGGGCCCTGACTTCCAGGGGGCCCCCGTTGATTTCTTCCACTCAGATATCATATTAGCATGGCATAAGTCATGACAAAATGTGTAGAATTGCAGAAAAGGTGCTTTAAAACTGCAAAGAATTATCCCCATCCCATGACAAAACATTTAGAATTGTAGGAAATTATCTGTAAAACTGCAACCCCCCAAAAATGATTTGTTTTCTTTTTGTTCATAAAATACTTTTTCTGCTTACAAATTCCTTTGTACGCATTCAATTATCGTTTTGAATCCTGGTGCTGAGTTAATGTGAGTTAATGTGTTGCGACTTATTCTATAGCTAATAGGCTATGGCTGAATCTCAAACCAAACACTTGGCCACTAAGTCCTTTATTGAGTGGTGTTGTGTTCGATAGTGATCATTCGTGTTTTGGCCAAAATGAGCATTGGGACAATGCGCACTCCATGTCCCAATTGCCACTTAGCAATATTCAAAAATTCTAAATCCATTTGCGAGAATCACCTCCTGCGATCTGTCTTGTACCATGACTCACTTGCTATGAAACATGGGTACTGAGAACCTGGGGAAGACACAGACGCATACTCGGATAGACAGTGAGAAAGTTGCAACAAAAAAAAGAATCGGCGTTGGATGCCCACTCAATAAAGAAGCTTCCAAAGGGCGCAGTGGAGCCATCAATGACTCAAGACTAGCATTTTTAGATTGACTCAATTGACTTGTAAGTGCTCGAAGTACTCAAGTGTTTGGTTTGAGATTCAGCCTATATGTTTATAGATCAACTTTTTGCTGACCCCCCAACCCCCCCGTCCAAACCTCACTAAACTCAGACAGACCCTGTCTCTGCCATCTCTTCCATCTTTATTGTCTCTCGATCTCTATTCTATTCCATCTTTATAATCTCTACCATCTCTATTTTCTATCATGTCTATCATCTGTACTATTTCTACCATCTCTTCCATTTTTCAATCATTTCTATCGGCGCTATCATTTCACTCTCCCTGATCATCTCTCTGTACCACCTCTGTCATTTCTATCAGATCTATCAATCTCTTATATCTACCATTTCTATTGTCTCTACCATTTCTATAATTTCTATTCTCTACTATCTTTATCATCTCAATCCTCCACCCAAGAATCTCTCTCCATGATGACACATTATTTTTCTCACCGTCTCCTGCCGCACTGTCTCTCGCAGGTCGCTGGCTAACAACAACATGAGGGCTTTGCCAAGGGATCTCTTCCACGATCTTGACTCCCTGCTAGAGCTGTGAGTAAGAAACCCAGCTAGCAATCACTTATAGGACCACAGGTTTCTATGAGGCAGCACTGACACTGCACCAAACATCTCTAATTGACAGTTGGCAACCCGCTCTTATTAGGCTTTTAATGAGATTAAGAGGAAATGGTTGTTATACTCAGCTAGTTCAGTCAGAATGCTGCTTGTGCTTAAAGAGTTAATGGTCAATTTGTGTATATACCTCAATGTTTTGTTTTTAGTAGGTTCAATAAATAAGTGCTTTGTACCGTACACTGGCTAGACAGTGATTTAGAAATGGTGCACAAAATTGTTACTAGGGACAAGCTTAGTCCCGCATGCATATAGGGCGCCATTTTTGTCACAGAACAGAGCACAGATCTGTGAAAAACATTGTAGAGCTCCACATTTATAATATGCAGTGCAATATAATTTGAAAACGTTATTTAATGTTGTGCATAACTGCCAATTGCTCATGCAAAATTTTGCCCGTAATGTGTTGTTGTTTTGGCATTTGAAAAGGTGTATGGGATGTTACGCCTGGTCCAGAGACAACCTTCAGCCCCTTTCCCCTAGGTCCATCTGAAGAGAGATTGGATAGGTGAAATCAACATGATGTTTCATCAAATCTGAAAACCCACAAGGGGCTAAGGAAATGGACTAGGGGTTGTTTTGAAAAAAGTGTTAGAGTTAGGTTTAATCTGATTTTAGGGAAGTAGATAAAGGGCTTCATTGCCACAATCCCAAACTATCCCTTTAATTGGTGTCCAGGAAACTAGCCCCTAGAGTCCAGACATTATTTTCTTGCAGTGTGAGGATACTGGATGGTATACATGTTCCCCATTATTTTAACTCTGAATACCCTAAGCTTTGCCTTTTACTAAGTAATCACATTCTATCTTTTGGTGGATTAGTTTATGTTACTGCATTCATCCTCTGTCACATGTTAGGGATTTGAGAGGCAACATATTTCAGTGTGACTGCGAGAACAAGTGGCTGATGATGTGGCTGAAAAACACCAACGCTACCGTATCGGATGTCAACTGCGCAGGACCCATAGAAATGAAGGGCAAACGCCTGAACGACCTTCCAATCCCGCCAGACGAGTGTATCTCCACGGGTAATTTAACCAGCGCACCTCCACACTCCAGTCAAACATAAATGTCACACCCAACAAATGGATATTATTTCTCCTTTTAAGAATTATAATTTTGGTGTGTGTGTTGAGGGGGAATCAAATATACAGTTATGCATTTTATTTATAGGCACACTTGCCATCTGTGTGATACTGTAATAATACTACACATATACTGTAGTAGCTCTACATACTATGAACCATGTTTGATTTACATATTGTGATACACAAAGGTTTCATGACACACAGTCCTTTCACACCATATGTGTTGTCTGTTCAGCAGTTGATCAGATTTCTTGTAACAACACAAATACCTTTTTAACTCTTGCATGGTAAAATACATTTTACTTTCTGTAATAATGTATTGGACATCATCAGTACTTTGCTATTGAATAATTAACCGGGGCGGCAGGGTAGCCTAGTGGTTAGAGTGTTGGACTAGTAACCGAAAAGTTGCAAGTTCAAATCCCTGAGCTGACAAGGTACAAATCTTTCATTCTGCCCCCGAACAGGCAGTTAACCCACTGTTCTTAGGCCTTCATTGAAAATAAGAATTTGTTCTTAACTGACTTGCCTAAAGGTAAAATATTTTTTTAAATTACCAATATGGACAATGGGGGCTTTAATTCTTCAAATTCAAGTTATATTTATTTACTAATTTGTTGTAGCTTAATTAGAGAGTTGCCAGATTATTGTGGCCTTGTATGGATATCAGGGTCTCCTCTGTACAAATTTTTGTGTTGTGTTCATCATGTTGTGTTCCTTTTCTGCCCCACAGACTTTGTCCGTCATCAGTCCATTCCAACCCAGGCTTTGTCGGCTGACATTTTCTCCCATAAGGAGGACATTTATGTGGCGATGGCTGACCCCAATTACAACAGCTGTGTGGTCATGGAATGGGACCACATTGAAATGAATTTCAGGCCTTTCGATAACATCACAGGTTTGATTTATTTTCGTGTTTGTTTAAAAAAGAAAATAAAAGTTTATTGATTGTAGGCCTATCCTTGTTGTTTAGTTAAATATACTAGAAATCTCACCGTCCATTTTTTTTGTTTTTCAGTTGTACCATACACTGAGTTTACAAAACATTTCCATGCTCTTTCCATGACATAGACTGACCAGGTGAATCCAGGTGAAAGCTATGATCCCTTATTGATATCACCTGTTAAATCCACGTCAATTAGTGTAGATGAAGGGGAGGAGACAAGTTAAAGAAGATTGTTAAGTCTTGACACAATTGAGAGATGGATTGTGTATGTGTACCATTCAGAGGGTAAATGGGCAAGACAAAATATTTAAGTGCCTTTGAAAGGGGTATTGTAGTAGGTGCAAGGCACCCCGGTTTGAGTGTACCAAGAACTGCAACGCTGCTGGGTTTTTCACACTCAACAGTTTCCCGTGTGTATCAAGAATGGTTCACCACCCAAAGGACATCCAGCCAAATTGACACAACTATGGGAGGCATTGGAGTCAACATGCGCCAGCTTCCCTGTGGAATGCTTTCGACACCTTGTAGTCCATGCCCCTACAAATTGAATTTAGGTCCCAACGAATTACGGCAAAGGAGGGTGCAACTCAATATTTTTTCATTTGTAAATTTTTTAAAAATTTGATTTAACCAGGCAAGTCAGTTAAGAACCAATTCTTATTTACAATGACGGCCTACCCCGGGCAAACCTGGACGACGCCCTATGGGACTCCCCAATCACGGCCGGATGTGATGCAGCCTGGATTTGAACCAGAGACTGTAGTGATACCTCTTGCACAGAGATGCAGTGCCTTAGACCGCTGCGCAACTCTAGAGCAAATATTAGGAAGGTGTTCCTAATGTTTTTTACACTCAGTTTACATTTGTTGTTCCACACACAATTCAATAGAAATCACAAATTTGACTGGCCAGGACCTTAAAACAACTTATCTAGTGTGAATGTATATTGGGAAACATACGTTTCAAGTTGAAGTTTTTATTACACTCATATAGCAGTCAATATAAACTGAAATACATCAGCATACAAAATATTAAGATAAGAGTAACAAAATAAAAAGTGTAAGTAAATACATTTTTATAAAAAATGTCCTGCTTCTTAAAGCGGCTCCTTAATCAATGAGCAGAAATATAGGGTGGTTGACCTCTTGTACTGTTCAGTTCTAGACTTTGGTACAGTCAGTTGGTTTTGGCTGCGGGTGTTCCTGCCTGTCACTGTTTTGTCAGGGGGTAGCCAGTCTTTGAATTTAGATTTTAGGAGGCTGACAGCGAAATCCGTGCAGAGTTGTGTCGTTATTTCATCTCAAGTGCCTCAGTATAACGGGAGTATCATCCTAGGATGGTGTAGCATGCTCTTTTCTGAATAATTTCCAGGTCATCAGACTGGGCCTGGGTCAGTGAGCTATTCCATCACATGAGTAGTGGTAGAACTTATAGGACTTGATAATTTGACTATATTTTATTTCATTTTGTTCTCATTAATAATTTCACTATTACTAATTATTTAAATATTACTCCAGGAAAGTCTGTTGTTGGATGCAAGTCTGTTCTGATTGACAACCACGTCTTGGTAATCGTGACTCAACTCTTTGGCGGATCCCACATCTACAAGTTTGATGATCAGCAAAACAAATTCACCAAGTTCCAAACCATTGAGGTCTTCAACATCTCCAAACCCAATGACATTGAGGTGTTCCAAATAGCCAGCGAGTGGTACTTTATCATTGTGGACAGCTCCAAGGCAGGCCTATCTACTCTGTACAAGTGGAACGACCAAACGGACCGGAACGAGACCGGTTTCTACTCCTACCAGTTCCTCCACGAGTGGTTCCGAGATACGGACGCAGAGTTCGTCGAGCTAGACGGGAAGTCCCACCTCATCTTGGCCAGTCGCTCTCAGGCGCCCGTCATTTACCTGTGGAACAAGAGCAGCCAGAAGTTCCAGCTGCACAACGAAATCCTAAATGTTGACGACGTAGTGGCGGTCAAAGCCTTCCGGGTGGACGAGGAGCTCTACCTGGCCATGACGTGCTACATCGGTGACTCCAAAGTCCTCAAGTGGACCAGCAAGCAGTTCACTGAGGTGCAGGCCCTGCCTTCTCGTGGCGCCATGGTCCTCCAGCCGTTTTCATTCAAGGACAGGCACTACTTGGCCCTGGGAAGTGATTACTCCTTCACACAGATCTACTTGTGGGATGAGGAGATCAAAATGTTCTCTAAGTTCAAGGATATCTATGTGCAGTCTCCACGTTCTTTCAATGTGGTGTCCACTGACCGGCGTAATTTTTTATTTTCCTCCAGCTTCAAAGGGAAAACTATGGTCTTTGAGCATGTTATTGTCGACATAAGCCTGTGAAATTAGAAAGCTTTTATTTGTGCCTAACACCATCAAATGATTGTTTCTGACACATTTATACCCGTTGCCATGAGTAGTAAATTATTTATTTATTTCATGAAAGATCTTTTTAATTTGCAATGAACTATGGTTTAGACAGTCTCTGCAAAACTATGAATTTCTCTTTGTTTACATTTGTTAACATTTTGTTATTGAATGTAATGATAGATTGGTAAAATGATTTCCCTGTTAAGTTTGAAACCAAAATAATCATATTAAAGCAATGACAATATGTGAAATGTAACCCGCATGCTGAACAATTGGCTGCCAATACCTGCAATGGTCTTGTACAGTGACTTATCAGGGATATGATTATAGCAACTGCACAGTATTTACAGCTAGCTGTTAAACATTAACAACTATTATACCTTTACTGAACATAACGAATAACGGAACTGAAATTGATGATGGCCAGCTATATGGTGGAACAGTGCCTGGCTAATAGCAAAACAGAATGTCAATAATGTAGTATGAATTCCTATGCAAGATAATGATACATATCTTTCTGTATATTTAATGCTGTACTTTATTATTATGCTTTATTACATGCTGTACTACATTAGTACAGTTAGCTAGAACTTCATTTATATAATACACATATATTCCTTGTCTTTAGTGTCATGACCTTGCTGCCTTTACCTTCAACATGTTAACTATGCCCTACTACAGTATGTTACCTCTGTACAATGTTGATGTTCTGAACAAATGGTGTTTTCAGCCACATCTATCTATGTACTGTATATAAGTTAGACATAAAGAACATTAATTGAATGTAGATTCCATTTGGCTTTAAGAAGATCCTTGTGAAATAATTGTTCTCCATTTATTATTTAACATTTGTGGATTTAAAATGCAATAGAATTAAAGCATCTGACAGGAAATATACTGCACTGTTGTTTTTGTTCCCATTATTCTGTACAGCATACCTAGCACTTACAAATGCTGAGAATTTGTCTGTGTGGCAATGATAAAGTGCCCAAGATGGCAAAGTTAAGATGTGTAGCCTTGTCAGCACTGAGCCTTTGTGACAGATTTATCTCTGGCTTGCAAGAATAGAGGACATCAGTGCATCGGTAGGCTACATGTATTAGCTAGTGTTATGAGAATAAGAGAAATTGTAATGTGTGGGGAAATTTCCAAACCACTTCCATTCCTTGATTAGTTGTCAATCAATTTTGTAAGAGGAGGGCAAGTAGGCCTATGCTGTTATATTTATTTATTTGTGAAACAACAACACATTGTCAATATTCTTTGAATACATTAACAAGGGCTATGAGCATCACCTGATTCTGTAGGATATAGCATATAAACCTACGCATTTACCTCAAGATGAGTGTGATAAGTGCACCACCCTATGTTTAAAACCGACATTGCAGGGCATTGAGGCAAAAGGAAAACACAATATTTCGTATACAAATGCATTAAAATGTACTTTCCATGTCGGCATATTTGCATAACAAAGAAGACACAGATCACACTGAAAGGTCAGTCATATTCATATTAATGACCCTGATAGCTGCTCAACTCTGCTGACGTTTCACACGCACGCAATTGACAGACAGACGGAAGTGAGGTAGACTGAAATAGCACGTCTTCCTATGCAGAATAAATACAGTGATGCTTCCCTCCTGATACTGACTGTACCGTCAAGCTTGATAAACGACAACATTGAAAGGCTGTCATAAAACAAACGAGATGAATTCCTCAAGAAGAAGCGAAAGCGATTGGCAGGGTTTGGTCAGCGAGGTGAGTTTATTCAATATGCCACTGCCTCCATGTCAAATTTAATCCCAATCCCAATACATCGGCTCACAGCTGTCAGTATCTTTATCACGTTGTTTGAAATAAATGTGGCTACAGTATCTCGTTTTTTTAAACACTTCCTATAGTTTAAATGTTCATGTTTGTCGGGTAGCCTATTTAATCTACAACGCAGTTGCATATTTCAAATTCAACATGCTAGCCTACAACAAACTAGAACTGATGCGTACAGGGTATTTTATTTCTAAAACAGAACCGCTACGTCGTTTCTTTTGATAAATATGACGGCTTGAACATGGAATGAGATACAACATTTTGACGCATGTTCATTTTAAATGGAAATGGATTAACCGTGGTTTAATGCGATTATAAAATCGTCCTCGTTTGTTAGGAGGGAGGGAGGGAGGGAAGGAAGGAAGGAAGACTGTCTAGTACTGCACTAATAAACATCTAAATGTTTTCAATAAAATCCATTACATGTTTTCCTGCTACGGACATAGTCTTCATTGTGGGCATAGGCTATATGCTATCCCCGATAACATTTGTAAGCATAAGGAAGTACATTTTGAGAAGAATCCAGACAAATGTTTTCACACGGTGTTTGTACTGTTGGCCTACAGTACATTCTAAGCTTATTTACAGAAGCTTTTGTTAACAGTTAGGTTAAGGTTAGTCAGTCAAAAAGCACACAGGTGCAGAACAGGAATGTGACAGCTATATAAAGCATTATATAAACTATTCCAATCTTTATTTTGGTTATGTATTCATTGGGTGTGAATAATAGTAGAGAATGATTTATTTAATCTTTTATTTCTTTCATCACATTCCCAATGGGTCAGAAGTTTATATACACTCAATTCATATTTGGTAGCATTGCCTTTAAATTGTTTCACTTGGGTCAAATGTTTCAGGTAGCCACCCACAAGCTTCCCACAATAATTTGGCTGAATTTTGGCCCATTCCTCCTAACAGAGCTGGTGTAACTGTGTCAGGTTTGTAGGCCTCCTTGCTCGCACACGCTTTTTCAGTTCTGCCCACAAATGTTCTATGGGATTGAGGTCAGTCGGCTTTGTGATGGCCACTCCAATACCTTGACTTTGTTGTCCTTAAGCCATTTTTCCACAACTTTGGAAGTATGCTTGGTGTCATTGTCCATTTGGAAGACCCATTTGCGACCAAGTTTTAACTCCCTGACTGATGTCTTGAGGTGTTGCTTCAATGTATCCACATCATTTCCCTTCTTCCCTTTTCATGATGCCATCTATTTTGAAGTGCACCAGTCCCTCCTGCTGTAAGCACCACCACAACATGATGCTGCCACCCCCGTGCTTCACGGTTGGGGTGGTGTTCTTCGGCTTGCAATCATCCCCCTTTTTCCTCCAAACATAACGATGGTCATTTGCTTCATCAGACCAGAGGATATTTCTCCAAAAAGTATGATCTTTGTCCCAATGTGCAGTTGCAAACCGTAGTCTGGCTTTTTTATGGTGGTTTTGGAGCAGTGGCTTCTTCCTTGCTGAGCGGCCTTTCCGGTTACGTCGATATTAGGACTTGTTTTACTGTGGATAATATAGATACTTTTGTACCGGCATCTTCACAAGGTCTTTTGCTGTTGTTCTGGGATTGATTTGCACTTCTCACACCAAAGTACATTCATCTCTAGGAGACAGAATGTGTCTCCTTCCTGAGCGGTATGATGGCTGCGTGGTCCCATGGTGTTTATACTTGCGTACTATTGTTTGTACAGATGAACCTTCAGGCATTTGGAAATTGCTCCCGAGGATGAACCAGACTTGTGGAGGTCTACCATTTTCTTTCTGAGGTCTTGGCTGATTTCTTTAGATTTTCCCATGATGTCAAGCAGAGGCAGGCCTTGAAATACATCCACAGGTACACCCCCAAATGACACACATGATGTCAATTAGCCTATCAGAAGCTTCAAAAGCCATGACATCATTTTCTGGAATTTTACAAGCTGTTTAAAGACACAGTCAACTTAGTGTATGTAAACATCTGACCCACTGGAATTGTGATACAGTTAATTATAAGTTAAATAATCTGTCTGTAAACAATTGTTGGATAAAATACTTATGTCATGCACAAAGTAGATGTCCTAACCGACTTGCCACAACTAGTTTGTTAACAAGATAATTGTGGAGTGGTTGAAAGATGAGTTTTAATGACTCCAACCTGAGTGTATGTAAACTTCTGACTTCAACTGTAGATATAGGTAACAAATTACTAAAGAGGGAGCCAGAGATAAATATAGTCTAACCAGAACCTGTTCAGCCCTACTTTAAGAAAATATCTGTGACTTTGAAAGAGGGGTCTCAAAGGAGCATAGAGGGTTTAAAGTGTGTGTGTGCATGCGCGTGCCTCAGGCATATGAGATTTCAACCAAATTGAACCATTATGGGAGATTCTGGACCAGCGCCGAAAACGGCGTTTTCCATCAACAAAACACAAAATTGTGGAAAAATTGTCACATCCCTCCAGTAGAGTTCCAGACACTTGTAGAATCTATGCCAAGGCACATTGAATCTGTTCTGGTGGCCCAATGCCTGTTACTTTATGTTTGTCAGGGTTCCCATGGATCCTTGAAAGTTTGTTCATTTGAGGGGAAAAAATCAAGACCTTGAAAGTTTTTAAAAATGGACATAATAGACATGGGTCATTGAACGTGCTTGAATTTATATATTTTGTGCAAGAATAGAAATTGAAGTTCTTTAATAAAAAATGTAACTTAACGTCACTAACAGACTGACCACACCGCTCCCGTCGCGTGTGAATCTATGCTATTCCATTTTTGCACCCACTGCTCTCGTTAAAATAGAAATCAGTTCTATTTCTGACGCAGATCGCTCTGCAATTCCTGCCTCTCCCATCTCCTCATTGGTTTATAGAAGCATGTACCCACGTGCCATGTCCTCATTGGTTATACCTACTTGGGTGACTGAAAGACGAACGAGATCAGTGGCGGTAATGCACCTAATTTATGAACGTTGTTAATCGCAATGTGAAGTCAAGAGAAGAAAAGGCCTGGAAGGAAGAGAGATGACTAGAAATGATTCGGTTGACCGTTTTATGTGTGGATTAATTGGCGGAGTAGAGGACCTTGTGCAACTCAAATGTTTATATCCCAGGACAAATTAGCTAACTAGCTAAATTGCCATAAATGTTTAATGCTTTTTGACCTGTCCCCAAATTAATATAATTGGTTCAGAGTTTGTTTCGATATTGTAACCTGCGTGTCGTGATCGCGTTTGGTGTGTGGGGGGGGGGACAAAATAAATGCACTATGCAATAGATGCACAATGGTTTGGGTTCCGCGTAATAGGCTAAGTTCCGCTATCTGCATGTGTGTCTCCCGCCGTCTCTGTGTCCTTGTTTCACGCGTCACCTGCCTCGCAAGTGCGATGGTCAGGTGCATACATGAATGATGCAGCTTAAACAGCTTTCTCGCTTCCTTGCCGCTAACGTTAAGTGAACCTTCAGCTCTGCCTGGAAAATTTACATTCCAGGACTCGAGTCTCACCAAAGACATTTACAAAGACTGGCTTGTTGGAGATCCATGGGACATCCATACGGCCCGATGAAGAGCCTGCCGCAAATCAATAAAAGTGGGCGAAGCAGCTGTGACGAGCCATGCTGATGGAGCATCACACATGACGGCACTGCACAAGTTAAAAGCAGGTGGGTCCTACCCCAGGTAACATGTAGAAAGGAATACAACAACCATAGTTAGTTACTAACGTTAATTAGTTAGCTAGATTATTCCATCTGTTCGCAGTTGGGCAAATATAACTTTAACGTTACAGAATTTTTCAGTAAAATTAAGGTTTGCTATGTTGTTTAGCTAACGTTATCTAGATGTCAGTTCTCCCACAAAATCACACCTGTCAATATAGTGCTAACTAGCTAACGTTAGCCAACTTGAGGCCAGCAGAGCTAGACAGTGAACATTTCAAATAAATGACAGTTTGCTGACATTGACTGAAAGTTTACATTTAGTTAAAGGACGTTAACTGGAGTCGTAAGTGACAACATTTCATGACTAATGCTAGTTAACGTTAACCAGCTAGCTAGTATTCATCAGACTTGGACACTTATTTTCTTACAGTTCCCACTCTATTGAACTAAGTGGAAAAGTCATCGTCATCTACATCACCACCAAGACAATCTTCTACAACTACTACCACATTCACCACCTCCTCAAGACAATCTGTCATAACTGGTGTTCCAAAAGAGGACACATTGCAGGCTGAGACATTATGGTGTCTGAATATGATGGAGTCTTACTACTCTTTCCACTCTAGTGAACGCACAGGTGAGTGGTATGGTTTATAAACTCACCTGTAACATGAAATTATTTTTAGGAACATGTTTGTTTTCATATTCTCTCTGACACAAACACGTTCACACACAGGCTAGATACAGAAATAAGTGTTTGATTTCAATCTTTTTTCTTTTCTTTTTTTTGTGTAACTTTTAGGTGCTGTTCTTAGTGATGTTCCCAGACAGTGCACTAGCCCAGACCTTCGCATGCGGGGCAACAAAGACCAGCTATGTGTGCACAGATGGCTTGGCTCCTCATTTCAGGCATTTATTGTCTAAAAAACGGTCTGCTGGGGGGGAGGACTATGTACTTCTCTTTGAGAGCTTTAACAGAAAGGCACAGTCAAAGCAGTGTGACTCACGCCCGTTTATGGGATAAGGACAAAGTCGTGACAAGAATTTATGATTCTAAATTCATGGGACATGCGACTGCTTTGGACCTTAAAGCTGTTTATGAGAAGAGCACCGAAGATCTACCAAAGAAAAACATGCTTCAGAATCAGATCTCCATGGGTAGACCAAATGTAATTTGGGTGTTTTACTCATAGGTTGGGAAGTCCCTCCTTGATGCTATTTACCAACTTCTGAAGGATACTCCAGCCTGCAGGGAGGACTACTTTAACATAATTGGATCATCAGATCCCCCAATGCCACTTAGGTTTTGCAAGACACAGTGGGTTGAAAATGCGCCCGTGCTTGAACAAGCTTTAGAGTTTTTACCTCATATGGCAACATGTGAAGGCTGTAGATCTAGGCATAATCCAGGTACAAAGTCCTTTGAGGTGATTCAGGAGGCTGTTAAGGACCCTCATGACAGCAAAACTTTATTTTATCTTGTCAGTGAGCAAAGAAGGGACACCATTTCTCACACGCTACCAGACCAATAAGCCCATGGTGCCATTGTTCAAGCTGCTTGATAAGCAGATTCATTAAGCCAGACCTCATGAAAGAAGTGAAGACCCCTCAAACGTATTGATGTCGAGGTGAGCCAGTCATCCAATCACATCGACTCCTCACAGGTAGACTTGGGCTTTGTTACTTGAAGAATTATGAGAGACTTGTCCGCAGGGATTTTTGTTGCCCGAGAACATTGATGGACTTCAAAATCGCTTGCAAGAAGTGTATGCTCACAACTGTTAACAAACTCATTGAGAAATCCCCATTGAGGTACTCTCTGGTCTTGCATCTTTCTTTGATCCAAGGGAAATGGCAGGAACAAATAGAAAGATGCTGTCTACAGAAAAATCGAAGATGGCCCTGACCTGCCTCGTAAAATGGTCAATGAGAGGAAGAAGATTGTGATAACATCATTCAACAATACTCACATTTTATTGATGACATTGTCCAGGCCCAACACTCAGAGTTTGTAAACTTTGATCCTGTCCAAGACAGTGTGGACACATTTTTCCATGAGTATATGTCAAAGGACAAAGAGTTCAGAAATCCTTGGAGACATTGCCGCCAACTCCTCTTACTGTCACATGGGCAAGCCTCCGTAGAGCATGGATTCTCCATCAATCGGAAGATTGAAGTGGAGAACTTGAAGATTCATACGTAGCACAGATGTGTAGTTGACCACATAAGAGCTGTGGGTGGCATACATAATGTGTGCATTGACAGATCGCTGCTGATGTCAGTGGCATCTGCAAGGCAGAGGTATGTGACGCATCAAGAAGAAGAGAGTAACGGAGAAGAATGCATGAGCAAAAAACAGAGACCTTATAGATTAACTTAAAGGGAAGAAAAAGACTGAGAAATGCTCTTGAGACCTCAGCAGACAAATTTGCCCTAAAAGCAGAGAGCACAGGAAATCTCACTCTTATTGCCAAGTCCAATAGCCTGAGAAGGGGTGCTAAAGATAAGAGCTGAAATAGAAACACTACTCAACAAAAAAGTGAATGTCCTAAAAGTGAATGACTGGGGGGAAAAAAAGGTCATGTTTTTGCTCTGCGACATGTTTTGTGTTAAGCTGGTGGTAATGAAATAAACGAGTTACTTAGCTCTTCAACTCGTAAATAAGTCTGTCTTTATCACTCATTATACACAATATATTGTTTTGCTTTGTTAGAGAAGGCAAGAAACCACGTAGTCTGCCGTCACTGTAACACAGCACAATTGAGAAGTGTTCACTCATTCAAGCCTCTCTCTCTCTTTAATTGTCTGTGAGCTTCTGTAAAGCCTGCTAGTTCTCATTATAATAATTCTCAGTGTTGTAACTGTAATTAACCTTGATCCATGTCTCAAACTATGCCATGCTGGGTCCTTGAATTGGGCCTGGAAAGGTCTTAAAGTCCTTGAATTTGATGTTTAAGAAGGACCCTGGTTGGTGTTTCCATTATTTTGGCAGTTAGCTGTACAGTGTGTCCTGCTTATAGAAGTTTAATATGTCCCACACAGTGATCTCATCATGCAGGGAAGTTGCCTTTTTTACAGTATGTCTGATCTGCTTGCACAAGATGACAATGTGTGTTCCTGTCATGTGTACAGTTTCTGGTGTGTAAGCGCAAGTTGGAGAGCAAGAAGGAGGCCCTCCTGATTCTGTCCAAGGAGCTGGATACCTGTCAACAGGAGAGAGACCAATACCAGCTGATGGCCAACCAGCTCCGAGAACGCCACCAGGGACTCAAGAAGAAGTACAGGGAACTCATAGTGAGTCTACACCCTCGGAATAGGGTGATTTTGGATCAGTTACATTTTCAGGATTAGGGGAGGGGAATCTGATCCTAGATCTGTACCTAGGGGGGAAACTTCACCCCGGAGCCACTACTTCACACTACGACTCCACAACTGCTCCTCACATTGCTACAATACCTTACTACTGCCTACTACACTGACTTACTACACAAGAGGGACATTAAAGGCCTCATTCAATCAAAAGTTGTATTACCGAGTTCTAATATTTCAAAGTGACACTTCCGGTATCACAAGAAATATGAAGATCAAGTTTGATTTGTTACATGCTTCATAAACAACAGGTGTAGACTCAGTGGCATGCTTACTTAGGGACCCTTCCAATAATGCAGAGAGGAAAAAGATAAATAATCGAAAAGTAATAACACAAGGAATAACACCATAAAGGCCTACACATTGAGTGTATTGATAACTTGGCTATATACACAGGGTACCAGTACTGAGTCGATGTGCAGGGCTACGAGGTAGTTGATATGTACATATAGGTAGGGATAAAGTTACTAGTCAACAGGATATATTATAAACGGTAACAGCCGTGTATGTGATGAGTCAATGCTGATAGCCTGGGTAGCTTAACTATTTAACTAGCTTTTTAGCAGGGTATGGCGCTACAACCTTGACACCTGTATTTGGAGAGTTTCTCCCATTCTTCTCTGCAGATCTTCTCAAGCTCTCAGTTTGGATGGAGAGTGTCACTGCACATCTATTTTCAGGTCTCTCCCGAGATGTAAGATCAGGTTCAAGTCCGGGCTCTGGCTGCACCACTCAAGGACATTCAGACACTTGTCCAGAAGCCACTCCTGCGTTGTCTTGGCTGTGTGGTTAGGGTTGTTGTCCTGTTGGAAGGTGAACCTTCGCCCCAGTCTGAGGTCCTGAGCGCTCTGGAGTAGTTTTTTTCGTCAAGGATCTTTCTGTAATTTTCTCTGTTCATCCTTCCCTCGATCCTGACTAGTCTCCCAGTCCCTGCCACTGAAAAACATAATGATGCTGCCACCACCATGCTTCACCGTAAGGATGGTGGTGGCCAGGTGATGAGTTGGCATTCAGGCCGAAGAGTTGGATCTAAGTTTCATCAGACCAGCGAATCTCTGTCTCATGGTCTGAGAATCCTTTAGGTGCCTTTTGGCAAACTCCAAGCGGGCTGTCATGTGCCTTTTTACTGAGGAGTGGCTTCCGTCTGGCCACTACCATAAAGGCCTGATTTGCGGAGTGCTGCAGAAATGGTTGTCTTTCTGGAAGGTTCTCCCATCTCCACAGGAACTTTGGACCATCAGATTCTAGGTCACCTCCCTGACCGATTGCTCAGATTGGCCGGGCGGCCAGCTCTAGGAAGTGTCTTATTTCATTTAAGTGTGATTAAGGCCGCTGTGTTCTTTTTTTAATTTTTTTTTTTAAATGTAACATTTATTTAACTAGGCTAGTCTGTAAATAAGAATTTGTTCTTAACTATGACGGCCTACCCCGGCTAAACCTTAACGACACTGGGCCAATTGTGCGCCGCCCTATGGGACTCCCAATCACGGTCGGTTGTGTTACAGCCTGGAATCGAACCAGTGTCTGTAACGACTCTTTTAGCAACTGAGATGCAGTTCCTTAGACTGCTGCGCCACTCTTGGGGATCTTCAATGCTGAAGAATATTTTTGGTACCCTTCCCCAGATTTGTGCCTCGACACAATCTTGTCTCTAAGGACAATTCCTTTTGATCTCATGGTTTGGTTTTTGCTCTGTCTGTGGGACATTATACAGACAGGTGTGTGCCCTTCCAAATCATGTCCAATCATTTGGATTTACCACAGTTGGACTCCCATTAAGTTGAAACATCTGAAGGATGATCAATGGAAACAGGATGCACCTGAGCAAAATTGAGTCTTGTAGCAAAGGATCTGAATACTTATGTAAATAAGGTATTTCTGTTTAATACATTTAAAAATAAGTATTATCTTTGTTATTTTGGGGCTTTGTGTGTAGATTGAGGGAAAACAATTATTTAATCAATTTTAGATCAACGCTGTAATGTAACGAAATGTGGGAATAAAGGAAGGGATCTGAATACTTTCCGAATGCACTTTATTTCTTTACATTTTCATAATTTATTAACCATAGTCATATCAATCATACAATTTTATCTTGACTTCAGGTAAGTGATCTGTCCTCACGATCAATTTTTTCTTCTTCTACATTCTAGGATGGAGACTCCAGTCTACCACCTGAAAAACGAAATCAAGTAAGTTGACATCAATAGATGCCATGGCGTCAAAATATTTTCTTACTATTTGTAGTAGCGTGGCAGTCTAAATGTGTCGACTGAAAAGTAAATGATAAACTGTGTCAAATTGGATGACCGAGGTAACGGTTTGCATTATGACTGTACTGACATAACACCCGTGGCCAGAAACTTCCCTATGTCGCGGATGTTATAGTATGCTAGACTCCACAGCAAATTTGCGGGTGTTAAAATCTCTGTGATCAGGTAAGTGTTGTCATTGCAATATCTGAATGTTGATTCTAGTGGGGTTGAAATTGGGATCGAAATGGGATGTGGGATCGAAATTGACGCCATATGCTGTGAGTAAATTAAGTGTTATTTGAATCACAGTGGAATCAACACCAGTTGGTGTTACTCGACTGTGTTACGTTAATTTCCATGAAAAAGACGTGGGAGGGGCCTCATCATATTTCCCAGCATTCTTTGTTGCAGGTTGCTTTTTAGAATTGTTTATTTTAATATGTATGTTACTGAATTAATTAATTGATCTTATGCTACACAAAGATAAATTAAAATACGATTTGTTTAAAAAATATGTTAAGTGGTTGATCCAGTTTAGATGGTTCAGGTAGTCTTATTTATCAATCTCCCTACCTTGGCAGGCATTCTATCTGCAGATGCGGGTGATTTAAAAGTTCCGACTGTTGTATATCCTAAATAGATTCCAATAGGAATTATATAACACTTTGCAAGCCAGCAGAATATTACTTGCCGATGTAGCCTACAAACCAGGAGTTTTAGACCACTGTGTTAGGGTAAAACTAGGCTGTCAAAGTATGGTGTTAGGTTCTTATTTTTCAGAGTAAATAACTCAAGAGCACTAGAGAAGCTTTAACCAAGTTTAATCATTCCCGAAGGTTCTGCACAGCTGAAATCAGACAGCAAACATTTCAGACATCACAGTTTATATACATCCTACTTAAGACGCTCCTCCTTACAGTTTGTCTCCACAGGAAAGAAGGTAGCCAGATACTAACCCTGATTACTCCCTTAAGGCGAACTGACCTCACCCCTCACCTCCTGATCCACAGATGTCCATCTGTCTTCCCTATATCAACACATCGCTCTCCTCTCCTACATCAAACACATTCCAAAGCCTTCTGTCTTTCTTTAGAGAACCATTAACTTCTAACATAGTCTCCTATCATTCATTTACTACCTCAATGATCAAAGTTTAGCTGATTCCAACAATGGTATTGTCAAGAATGTTATGTATTCTCATAAATAATTTCATTTTCATTATAAAATATGACCTTACGCACTAACTTAGTGAAGGCTACAGGACTGAAAACCATTGAATGCAACAATCATGTCTCTGTCACTAGAAAAGGCTGTCATGGGTGCAACAGGTACCTCTAAAATTCACTCGAAAGGCACTCTGAGAAATAAATATGCCAAAGGCTTTATGTTAACACCCCAAAAATAGTTACTGTAAGTCCACAGGTGTTAATTCCATAAGACTGTTAGAGCTGATGCTGTTACATTTTCTTAGTGTGCATTTATCAGCAATATTCTGATGGGTCACATACACACATTTAAGAAAGTGTTACATTTAACACTGTTTGTTAAAATTCTGATCTCACATTTGCTGTGTAGATGTGAAAGAACAGTATCGTGTACAGTTGAAGTCTGAGGTTTATATTCACTTAGGTTGAAGTCCATTAAAACAATTTTTTTCAACCACTCCATAAATGTATTGTTAACAACCTGTAGTTTTGGCAAGTCGGTTAGGACATCTACTTTGTGCATGACACAAGTAATTTTTCCAACAATTGTTTACAGACAGTGAATTATGTGAAGTGTAATTTTCTATCACAATTCCAGTGGGTCAGATGTTAACATGCACTAATTTGACTGTGCCTTTTGAACAGCTTGGAAAATTTCTGAAAATGATGTCATGGTTTTAGAAGCTTCTGATAGACTAATTGACATAATTTGAGTCAGTTGGAGGCATACCTGTGGATGTATTTCAAGGCCTTCAAACTCAGTACCTCTGCTTGACATCATGGGAAAATCTAAAGAAATCAGCCAAGACCTAAGAAAGAAAATGGTAGACCTCCACAAGTCCAGTTCATCCTTGAGAACAATTTCCAAACTCCTGAAGGTACCACGTTCATCTGTACAAACAATAGTACGCAAGTAGAAATGCCATGGGACCACGCACCCTTCATACCGCTCAGGAAGGAGACGCATTCTGTCTCCTAGAGATGAATGTACTTTGGTGTGAAAAGTGCAAATCATTCCCAGAACAGCAAAGGACCTTGTGAAGATGCTGGAGGAAACCGGTACAAAAGTATCTATATCCACAGTAAAACAAGTCCTATATCGACATAATTTGAAAGGCTGCTCAGCAAGGAAGAAGCCACTGCTCCAAAACCGCCTTTAAAAAATCCAGACTACGGTTTGCAACTGCACATGGTAACATTTTGGGCTTTTTGGAGAAATGTCCTCTGGTCATTATCATTATGTTTGGAGGAAAAAGGGGGAGGCTTGCAAGCCGAAGAACACCATCCCAACCGTGAAGCACGGGGGTGGCAGCATCATGTTGTGGGGGTGCTTTGCTGCAGGAGGGACTGGTGCACTTCACAAAATAGATAGCATCATGAGGTGGGAAATTGTGGCTATATTGAAGCAACATCTCAAGACCTCAGTCAAGAAGTTAAAGCTTGGTCGCAATTGGTTCTTCCAAATGGACAATGACACCAAGCATACTTCCAAAGTCGTGGCAAAATGGCTTGAAGTCAAAGTGGCTATCCCAAAGCCCTGACTTCAATCCCATAGAAAATTTGTGGGCAGAACTGAAACAGCGTGTGCGAGCAAGGAGGCCTACAAACCTGACTCAGTTACACCAGCTCTGTCAGGAGTGGGCCAAAATTCACCCAACTTATTGTGTGAAGCTTGTGGAAGGCTACCTGAGAAGTTTTTGCCTGTCAATTGTGTAACTTGGGGAATGCTACCAAATACTAATTGAGTGTATGTAAACCTCTGACCCACTGGGAATGTGATGAAAGAAATAAAAGATTAAATCATTCTCTACTATTATTCTGACATTTCGCATTCTTTAGGATCACCACTTTATTTTAACTGACCTAAGACAGGGAATTTTACTTAATGTAAAAAAGGATTAAATGTCAGGAATTGTTTAAAACTGAGTTTAAATGTATTTGGCTAAGGTGTATGTAAACTTCTGACTTCAGCTGTACATATCATTCACTCTATCAGTTGAATTTGGCCCAGCTGTTGAGAGACTCCAGAGAAAGGAGTAAGCAGCTGTCTGAAGAGGTGAAGGAGCTGTGTCAACGACTGGCTGAGGCCCAGGGGGATAACAAGGTATGATATCCTTAAGGGATGGGGTCAATTCTTTTTCAATTCAGGAAGTAAACTGAAATTCAAATTTTCATCATTTGAAAATAAATTCTGTTTACTTCCTGACAGTGCAGCAATGGTTTACGCACATTTGAAATCCAACAGTGGAGTTACTGTCGGTTACATTCCAAATTTAAATGGAATTGACTCTGTCCTCCCCCTACCCTCCCACAGCTCCTGCGGATGACCATAGCCAGACAGAGGTTGGGGGATGAAGAGGTGGGGGCAAGGCACTTCCAGGCCTATGAGCGGGAGGACCTGGTCCAGCAGTTGGAGACGGCGCGAGAGCAGGTGAGGAATGGAACGGTTGTGCCATAATTTGTAACTGTTGGGATCTGAACCCCGGGCTACCACTCAGGAAACCAACCTCTTTAACATTCGACCAAGAGGAAATTCCAGGGCAGGGCTACCTCATTGCAAAAGTGTGATTCTGCTTCACCTCTGCTACATTTGGTTGAGTGGTACTGCGACTAATTGCATTGGACCACATGTCCACTCTAGAGACCAGGGTTCAATTCTGGCACTTCTGAACTGTTTCCACCCTCATCTATCTCCTTTTTACTGTCTTAAATACATTTTAAAATTCTGAACAAGACTGCTTTCTCTTTTTTTAATCAAAGTTGTAGAATAAGTTGTCCTGCTAAGAGGGTATGGTGGTGGGTTAATAAAAGAAGCAAGTGTGAGGAACATACCTTGGGTGACGTTGGAAACAACACTAATGGCAGAATGAAGTTGTACAGATGGTTTTAATATTTTCATATAGCAAGATAAGAGATCAATTGTCACTACCATATTCCCAACCAACCATAGTTCAGCCTATGTTTCCCACTCATTATGCAAGGCAGTGTTGGAGGTTTGTCACAATCTGTAATATTATAGGTATTTATAAGGCATCTCTTACAATGTTTGAAATGCCTTACAAAGTTTGAAATCGTACATGTTGTGTTTTTTTTTTGTGTCCTAGAATGAGGAGCTGGAGCACAGTGTGAAATCTCTGACGGATGAGCTGCAGGATGTGAGGGCGGAGCGTAACGTGTTCCAGGAAAAGGCCCAGCGGCTGAACCACGAGGTGAACCACATCTTGGGGGGACACGAGTGTCGGATTCTAGACGTAGATGCACTCTGCATGGAGAACAGGTGCGTTTGTGTGTGGGAGAACATAATGTATGTAATATCTGTAATGTTTTACTGAATGCAATAAGGATGTTCATGAACAACTTTCTTCACAATGTATGACTTTGGGCATTTGTTTTGGAATACTTTTTAAATAAACTGTTTTCTTTCAGATATTTACACGAGCGGTTCAAACAACTGCAGGAGGAAGTCACCATGCTCAAAATGAATGTCATGAAGTACAAGGTATTGTAAGCAACATATAAACAAGCATTTCACATTGTGTGAATAGTACTAATAATACTATAGAAAAGAATAATCCTTAGAGATGGTCTTAAATATCACAACTACTCAAGGCCTTATTTGGTCAAAGCTGGTAACTGAGTTTCTGGGCTCATGTTCTAATGTCAATTAAAATGTCATCTTTAGTGACAGTTTTGTTGCCAAGATGGCACCCATAACAGTTGTAGCTCTCAAACCAAGTTTGACAAACTGTATGATTATCTGTATGTTTATTTAACTTGGTAATATTTTGTATGGTTCACAATCCTCTACTACTACACATGCTCAATCATGTTAGTGAACAGGGGTATACAATATATCATATGAATATTTTACTGGTTTTCAGAGTGCTCTGGAGAGCAGGAAGAACTCCAAGACTTATGGCAAAGCTAACAGCAGTGCACTCACTGGGGTGCTCTCTGCCAAACAAGGTACTGCACAAACCGTTCCCCCACTCATCTTCTTTCTGTTAGTATTTTGTTCATTAGTTCATAATGCAAATCAATCATTGTACTCTATCTTGAAACTGTACACACTTCCAGACTTGGAGTTAGAAAACACATTTTTGGGGGATTGTATTAACAGTGGACTAATGAACAAAATAATAAACATTTTATTTGTATGTAGTTTTTTGTTTATTCGTAGTAGACCTATTGAGACCTAGGTCTCTCTTTGAAATTTGACCTGCAAACACAAATATACACACACAGAGTACCAGTCAAAAGTTTGGACACCTACTCATTCAAGGGTTTTTCTTTATTTTTACTATTTTCTACATTGTAGTATAATAGTGAAGGCATCAAAACTATGAAATAACACATGGAATCATGTAGTAACTGGAAAAGTGTTAAACAAATAAAAATATATTGTATATTTGAGATTCTTCAAAGTAGCCACCCTTTACCTTGATGACAGCTTTGCACACTCTTGGCATTCTCTAAACCAGCTTTGCCTGGAATGCTTTTCCAACAACCTTGAAGGAGTTCCCACATATGCTGAGCACTTGTTGGCTGCTTTTCCTTCACTCTGCGGTCTAACTCATCCCAAACCATCTCAATTCGGTTGAGGTCGGTTGATTGTGGAGGCCAGGTCATCTGATGCAGCACTCATCACTCTCCTTCTTGGTCAATTAGCGGCTTACACAGCCTGGAGGTGTGTTGGGTCATTGTCTTGTTGAAAAACAAAATATAGTCCTACTAAGCACAAACCAGATGGGATGGCGTATCGCTGCAGAATCCTATGGTAGCCATGCTTGTTAAGTGTGCCTTGAATTCTAAATAAATCAGACTGTGTCACCAGCAAGCACCCCCAGCAATTTGACCATGAAGTTCACGCAGTCTCCTCTGAACAGTTGATGTTGAAATGTGTCTGTTACTTGAACTCTGTGAAGCATTTATTTGGGCTGCAATTTCTGAGGCTGCTAATTCTAATGAACTTATCCTCTGCAGCAGAGGTAACTCTGGGTCTTCCTTACCTGTGGTGGTCCTTATGGGAGCCGGTTTCATCATAGCACTTGATGGTTTTTGCGACTGCACTTGAAGAAACTTTCAAAGTTCTTGAAATTTTCCAGATTGACTGACCATGTCTTAAAGTAATGATGGACTGTCTCTTCTCTTTGCTTATTTGAGCTGTTCTTGCTATAATATGGATTTGGTCTTTTACTAAACAGGGCTATCTTCTGTATACCACCCCTACCTTGTCACAACAGAAATGATTGGCTCAAACGCATTAAGAAGAAAATACATTCTACAAATTATCTTTTAACAAGGCCCACCTGTTAATTGAAATGCATTCCAGGTGACTACCTCATGAAACTGGTTAGAGAATACCACGAGTGTGCAAAGCTGTCATCAGGGCAAAAGGTGGCTACTTTTGAAGAATCTCAAATATAAAATGTATTTTGATTTAACACTTTTTTGTTTACTTGATTCCATGTGTGTTATTTCATAGTTTTGATGTCTTCACTATTCTACAATATAGAAAATTAATTGTAAAAATAAAGAAAATCCCTTGAATGAGTAGATGTCCAAAACAGTTACATTCCTCCACAAATAATTCCCCAATCAATACTCTAAACTGCACGAACAGAACCGTAAGATGAAATATATTTAGAATTTTGTTACAGCAATACAGTGCATTAAAACTAAAAGCAGATTTACCTAGCTTGGTGGAGACCCTAGGAACCTAGAGTTAACCAATCCTGTGAACTGGTTAGGCAACTCACTAACACGGATGTGCGTCCAATCGGCCTCACAACCACAGACCAGATGTAACCACACCAGCCCAGGATCTCCACAGCCGGCTTCTTCACCTGCGGGATCGTCTGCGAACAGCTGATGAAACTGTGGGTTTACACAACTGAAGAATTTCTGCACAAACTGTCACAAACCATCTCAGGGAAGCTCATATGTGTGCTCATCATCCTCATTAGGGTCTTGACCTCCTGACTGCAGTTTTATGTCGTTACTGACTTCAATGGGTAAATTCTCCCCTTCAATGGCCACTGGCACCCTGGAGAGTGTGCTCTTCACGGATGAATCCTGGTTTCAACTGACCCTGGCAGTTGGCATTGTGTGGTGTCGTGGAAATTTCCTGTATTTACCAAATCATGAGAGCAAACCACACAAGTCAGAGTTATCATAAAGTCCATCTTTAATTATATGAGCTCCATCACAACCCTGTGACTGTCAGATCAATTCAGTGTCTATATCTGTATTCTCTGAGAGTCCCTTACACATTGCAACTGAGATCCTTTATAGCAAAGACACACACAGCCAGACAGCATTGGCCATAATTTATCGTTCAGCTTTGTCTCCTAAACTATGTTATTTTCTCAAACTCAGAACCATAAACCAAATCCTCATATCAACAGGCATATATCAAATCCACCCCTCCTTGACAAGATCACAGAGACACATTGACTGGCACACAGACATTGTGGAGCCAAGAGATACACGCTTGACCTCTCCCCTCTCTGCAGCCCAAGTAACTTAGTCCTGACAGAACAGATGACTGCAACCCGGCCACAGTATTATACAAAAATAAACATTCTGATGAGAAGTAACTTCCAAACATATGATGAATATAAAACATCTTACCTATGTTACCAAATAATTCTGATTATTCCCCAACAGTGGGTGAGCGGTTTGCTGACATAAACATTACGAACAGAGTGCCCCATGGTGGGGGTAGGGTTACGGTATGGGCAGGCATAAGCTACGGACAACAACCACAATTGCATTTTATTGATGGCAATTTGAATGCACTGATACCGTGACGAGATCCTGAGGCCCATTGTCATGCCATTCATCTGCTGCCATCACCTCATGTTTCAGCATGATAATGCTCTCCCCCATGTTGCAAGGAACTGTACACATTTCCTGGACTTTCAAAATGTCCCAGTTCTTCCATGGCCTGCTTACTCACCAGATATGTCACCCATTGAGCATGTTTGAGCATGCTCTGGATAAACGTGTTCCAGTTCCCGCCAATATCCAGCAATATCCACTTTTCACAGCCATTGAAGAGGAGTGGGTCAACATTCCAAAAGCCACAATCAACAGCCTGATCAACTCTGATGGAGATGTTTTGCGCTGCATGAGGCAAATGGTAGTCACACAAGATACTGACTGTTTTTGTGATCCACGCCCCTAAGGTATCTGTGACCAACAGATGTATGCCCGTCTTCCCAGTCATGTGAAATCCATAGCTTAGGGCCTCATATGTATACGTATATACTGTACTCTATATCATCTACTGCATCCTTATGTAATACATGTATCACTAGCCACTTTAACTATGCCACTTTGTTTACATACTCATCTCATATGTGTATATACTGCACTCAATACCATCTACTGTATCTTGCCTATGCCGCTCTGTACCATCACCCATTCATATATCTTTATGTACATATTCTTTATCCCCTTATACTTGTGTCTATAAGGTAGTAGTTTTGGAATTGTTAGCTAGATTACTTGTTGGTTATTACTGCATTGTCGGAACTAGAAGCATTTCGCTACACTCGCATTAACATCTGCTAACCATGTGTATGTGACAAATAAAATGTGATTTGATCATTTATTTACATTTTCTGTAATTTGAAGTTGTTGCATGTTGAGTTTATATTTTTCTTCAGTGTAATATCACCATAATCAAGAACAGATTAAAAAAAGGTTGACTGAATAATCTGCTTAATAAGCTCATCGATGTTTTAAAAAATAAATAAACGTAAAATCCATATCAACCCAAGTGCCTAAGTACTTACAGTTGAAGTCGGAAGTTTACATACACTTAGGTTGGAGTCATTAACTCGTTTTTCAACCACTCCACAAATTTCTTGTTAACAAACTATAGTTTTGGCAAGACGGTTAGTACATCTACTTTGTACATGACACAAGTAATTTTTCTAACAATTGTTTACAGACAGATTATTTCACTTATAATTTGCTGTATCACAATTCCATTGGGTCAGAATAATGCTTTATGACAGTGTCAAAGTGTATTTTCGACAAGTTATTTAAAATGTTATGGAAAAAACATGACTGTAAAGAGTTCATTACAACAATAGAAAATTACTTTTTTAAAACACTTTCAAACAAAAGGAAACTTCTTGGCAGGAAAACAACTAATCTGAGTAAATGTGGGTTTTGATGTGTGTAGGTGTCATAACAGCCATAAAATAACACACTGTCTCAACCGGTGTAAATATATGGGTCATGACATGTTACTGACAAGCTGTCAGCTGTTACGACATGGTTATGACACTGGGTGTCGAGTAAAGTGTTACCTAATTTTCCTCTAAAGCCAGTGCTGATGTAGATATCTCTGAACATTGTGTCAGTTCTCTGCACATTTCATTTTAGATAATGATACATAATCAAAATGCCAACATCCCTCTGTATCCATCTAACATGTTCTTGCACCATGCATTTACTTCCATATGTAATACGCATCAAAAGGCAAAGCTATCCAAGATGGACACTCTAAACTTAAACCCCCCAAAACATCTGCCTAGGCAAACATAATCACAGACTAAATCTAGTAGTCTTTTTTTCTGATCATCTTACCTATCTTAATGGGATTTGTGTGTGTTCAGTCCAGGAATTATTGCTTTCTGAGGACAACGGATGCAGTCTCCCTGTCACGTCTCAGTCCATCTCAGACCTCAAGTCCCTGGCCACAGCCCTACTGGAAACTATCCATGAGAAGAACCTGGTCATTCAGCACCAGCGCCAAACCAACAAGTAGGGAGCTCTTCTACTCTGTAGAAATGTTTTAATTCCTTTCTTCTTAATCAGAATTTCTCATCAGAACTCTCATGACCAATTTCCTCTAGTTACTCTGTAAGTGGCCCCTATACCATGTACTCAATTATTGCATTTCTACCTGTAATGTTGTGAACATCTCACCTCAGTGAATAGTCTGTTTGTAACTCTTCCTATGTAAACAGGATTCTGGGAAACCGAGTAGGGGAGCTTGAGAAGAAACTGAAGACTCTAGAGGTGTCGGGATTATGGAGCCTCCCAGGTCTCTGCCACACACTGTTTATTTTTTGGTTCTGAGGTCATTTTTATTATTTTAGAATTTATATCATGATGCATATTGCATAATGAGTAACTTACTAGCCTGTATGTATACCATGCAAATATAAATGTGGACCTCGAAGCCAGTTCCATGATTGATTTTCATTTCCCTGCTGTAATCAGGGACTGATTTAGATCCTGGGACACCAGGTGGATGCAATTAATTATCAGGTAGAACAGAAAACCAACAGTACTCCGGACCCCCAGGCTCGCATTTGAATGCCCCTGCTGTATACATTCTTAAATGCTGTTTGAAAGTGGCATGAGCTAATATAGAGTATTAACTGGTGACTCATACTGATAGCTTTTGATCCTGTATGTGGTCACTGGCCAGTATTATTGTTACTCAGTCACTATTGTCAAACTATGAATGATTTTGATTGATGTTCCATCTCTCCCACTGTACTGAGTTTCATCTCTCTTTTCCTTCTGCTTTCTGGAGGCCTGACTTACAATGTGTCTCTGGGATTCTCTGGAAGTATGTTTCCACTGCTTTACTTTACTTCACTTATATTATACTGTACTATAGTGCACTACCATTTTTTTAATTTAATTTTTTTAAGTTGCTTGCTTTATCTCCATCCTGTCCCTGAAAATATCCATGGTACACATTTTTTTCTATATGTATACTTAGCAATCCCCACTGCATGCATGTTTTGAGATTAGTCTGTTTTTTTACGGAGAAGAAAATACACTAATGCAACAAAACCATACTTATAAAACTTTTGAGTCACTGCAGAAAGCCTGACCGGCCTTCAAAATAATAAGGCAGGTCAGGCAGAGAGAAAGTCACAATGCTGTCCCTGTCTTTCTTGTCTAAAGTGTGAACCCAAAAATAAACCTAACTATATTTTTCTGAACATTCTTTCTCACTGGATGGGAAGAATGTCCTTTGCACTGATCCCTGTAAACCCAGACTCGACTGAAGAGAGGTAGCCTGGTCCCAGATCTGTTTGAGCTGCATAGTCAACTCGTATCGTTGTTTCTGCATTGGTGTTACACAGCACAAACTGATCTGGGCCCAGTCCAGAAGAGAAGCCACTCTGAAGCCACACCCTATATTTACCCTGTCCCTTCTACAGTATGATGTATCCAAAGATAAGGGATGCTCTGCTCAGTATTGTAAATTCATTACAAGTAAAGATCTGGGCTTTTATGTGCAGGGTAGGTTGGGAGTATAATATTTTTGTCAATACAGTTGCTGACGTGATCTAGTAGAAATATGTGACAATTGTTGCAACATGGTTATGTTAACACTAGTTAACATTAGGACTTGTTATTATATCAAAAGTGTAATATGGCCCTCCCGAGTGGCGCAGTGGTCTAAGGCACTGCATCGCAGTGTTAGTGACCGGGAGACCTGTGAGACGGCCCAGCGTCGTCCGGGTTAGGGGAGGGTTTGGCCGGCCGGGATGTCCTTGTGCCATTGACTCATGTGCACGCTGACATGGTCGCCAGGAGTACGGTGTTTCCTCCGACACATTGGTGCGGCTGGCTTCCGGGTTTAGCAAGCAGTGTGTCAAGAAGTAGTGCGGCTTGGCGGGGTCGTGCTTCGGAGGACGCATGGCTCTCGACCTTCGTCTCTCCTGTACTAGAGTTTTAGCGATGGGACAAGACTAAACTACCAATTTGGATATCACAAAAAAGGGGTAAAAAATAGTGCTTGTAATATAATTTGGCTTGTTTTGTGATAGGAGGGAGAGATGCCATCATCCTGAATGAAACTCTGCAGCCTAGCTCCACTGTGACAAGCTCTGAGGAGAAGAAAGTACCATCCAATGATCACGAAGTACCCCCTACTGAGCACGAAGTACCCCCCAATGAGCAGGATGTAACCTCCAATGAGCAGGAAGTACCTCCCACTGACCACAAAGTACCCCCTACTGAGCAGGAAGTACCTTTCACTGTGCAGTCTACCACAGGTAAGAATATTCTATGTAATTATGTGGGGCTAACTGTATAAATAGCAATTTCATTAAATATCTTACATTCCAATTATCATGCATTATATAGAGTAATGTATCTTTCACTGGCTCTTATGTACTATATTGTTAATTTGTATTACAGCAGATGACTACACCATTCTCATTGCTGCCAATTTGGTTCTGGGTGTTGAAATCAATGTTACTAATGCTGCTACATTTCAATTACACCGTAACATTCTCAATTCTTTTGACCAAAGAGCAGAGGATGACAAGGTAGCCAAATGACATGCAGATCCCCGTCCCCGTCCCAAGACATGTGGGGGGTTACCCAGTGTGACGGGGGATACAGAAATAAGCACCAAGGAGTCAGAGCCACTAGTGTCACCAGTCAGCCTGGACACATCCAAGCAAAACTGCTGAGGAAGTCACTGACTGTTCTCAAGGAGAGACAATAAACCTGGATGAATGTCACTGTCGACCACTCACAAAGTGCAAATGAGGTCACGGTGCTTCCATGGTACCAATTAGATGAGACTGTAGGCGGGACTCCATCCCCTTCCTCAAGGCCAGACTTGGACGTGTCCTCCTGTAAGACATATGCCACATATCAGAGCCTCTAAAGGACACAAAACCCACCCAGAGAGAGGTGAGTTGGTCAGATGACAATGTCTTTAGGGTGGGGTCTGAGGAGATTGACATGGCAGAGGGCTGTATGACACAAAACACCAATCTTCCATCCTCAACATCAACCTGCAGCTCTCCTATTCAAACAAGTCCCACCCACGGGGAGAATAACCAATCACACCACAAGGCAGAACATTCAGAAGATGTGAGGGTCGAGTGCTTAATGAATAAGGAGGCAGAAATCCTTCCCTTGAACAGTAGCCACTCAAATGCTGAATGATCAGACCGGGATGGGAAAACAGTGAAGAATGACAGCTACTTCAGCCAAAACCACGCCTAGATTGACACTAATAGAATGGGTTTCAATATTCCTGAGGGTGCATTCTGTAAAATGTCGTACTGCTTATTGGTGATTCCAAGCTCCCAAGATTTCTGAAAGAGATATTCTGCTACAACTCTGCTACAGTTGCTCTAACGTGGAATTGAACCCTGCGGCCCTTCTATTCAGTGGTTGAAGCTGGCTTGGACTGACTAAGTACAGAGAACCTACTAGCTCCTCATATGTTCTACTGCTTTTTATTTTTATGTACACTGCTCAAAAAAATAAAGGGAACACTAAAATAACACTTCCTAGATCTGAATGAATGAAATATTCTTATTAAATACTTTTTTCTTTACATAGTTGAATGTGCTGACAACAAAATCACACAAATTATCAATGGAAATCAAATTTGTCAACCCATGGAGGTCTGGATTTGGAGTCGCACTCAAAATTAAAGTGGAAAACCACACTACAGGCTGATCCAACTTTGATGTAATGTCCTTAAAACAAGTCAAAATGAGGCTCAGTAGTGTGTGTGGCCTCCATGTGCCTGTATCAAATCAAATCAAATTTTATTTGTCACATACACATGGTTAGCAGATGTTAATGCGAGTGTAGCGAAATGCTTGTGCTTCTAGTTCCGACAATGCAGTAATAAGGAACAAGTAATCTAACTAACAATTCCAAAAAACTACTGTCTTATACACAGTGTAAGGGGATAAAGAATATGTACATAAGCATATATGAATGAGTGATGGTACAGAGCAGCATAGGCAAGATACACTAGATGATATCGAGTACAGTATAACATATGAGATGAGTATGTAAACAAAGTGGCATAGTTAAAGTGGCTAGTGATACATGTATTACATAAGGATGCAGTCGATGATATAGAGTACAGTTATACGTATGCATATGAGATGAATAATGTAGGGTAAGTAACATTATATAAGGTAGCATTGTTTAAAGTGGCTAGTGATATATTTACATCATTTCCCATCAATTCCCATTATTAAAGTGGCTGGAGTTGAGTCAGTGTCATTGACAGTGTGTTGGCAGCAGCCACTCAATGTTAGTGGTGGCTGTTTAACAGTCTGATGGCCTTGAGATAGAAGCTGTTTTTCAGTCTCTCGGTCCCAGCTTTGATGCACCTGTACTGACCTCGCCTTCTGGATGACAGCGGGGTGAACAGGCAGTGGCTCGGGTGGTTGATGTCCTTGATGATCTTTATGGCCTTCCTGTAGCATCGGGTGGTGTAGGTGTCCTGGAGGGCAGGTAGTTTGCCCCCGGTGATGCGTTGTGCAGACCTCACTACCCTCTGGAGAGCCTTACGGTTGAGGGCGGTGCAGTTGCCATACCAGGCGGTGATACAGCCCGCCAGGATGCTCTCGATTGTGCATCTGTAGAAGTTTGAGTGCTTTTGGTGACAAGCCGAATTTCTTCAGCCTCCTGAGGTTGAAGAGGTGCTGCTGCGCCTTCTTCACGATGCTGTCTGTGTGAGTGGACCAATTCAGATTGTCTGTGATGTGTATGCCGAGGAACTTAAAACTTGCTACCCTCTCCACTACTGTTCCATCGATGTGGATAGGGGGGTGTTCCCTCTGCTGTTTCCTGAAGTCCACAATCATCTCCTTAGTTTTGTTGACTCATCTCCTTAGTTTTGTTGACCTCCCTGTATGACCTCCCTACAACGCCTGGGCATGCTCCTGATGAGGTGGCGTATGGTCTCCTGAGGGATCTCCTCCCAGACCTGGACTAAAGCATCCGCCAACTCCTGGACAGTCTGTTGGTGGATGGAGCGAGACATGATGTCCCAGATGTGCTCAATTGGATTCAGGTCTGGGGAACGGGCGGGCCAGTCCATAGCATCAATGCCTTCCTCTTGCAGGAACTGCTGACACACTCCAGCCACATGAGGTCTAGCATTGTCTTGCATTAGGAGGAACCCAGGGCCAACCGCACCAGCATATGGTCTCACAGGGGGTCTGAGGATCTCATCTCGGTACCTAATGGCAGTCAGGCTACTTCTGGCGAGCACATGGAGGGCTGTGCGGCCCCACAAAGAAATGCCATCCCACACCATGACTGACCCACTGCCAAACCGGTCATGCTGGAGGATGTTGCAGGCAGCAGAGCGTTCTCCACGGCATCTCCAGACTTTGTCACGTCTGTCACATGTGCTCAGTGTGAACCTGCTTTCATCTGTGAAGAGCACAGGGCGCCAGTGGCGAATTTGCCAATCTTGGTGTTCTCTGGCAAATGCCAAACGTCCTGCACGGTGTTGGGCTGTAAGCACAACCCTCACCTGTGGACGTCGGGCCCTCATACCACCCTCATGGAGTCTGTTTCTGACCATTTGAGCAGACACTTGAGCAGACACATGCGCATTTGTGGCCTGCTGGAGGTCATTTTGCAGGGCTCTGGCAGTGCTCCTCCTTGCACAAAGGCGGAGGTAGCGGTCCTGCTGCTAGGTTGTTGCCCTCCTACGGCCTCCTCCACGTCTCCTGATGTACTGGCCTGTCTCCTGGTAGCGCCTCCATGCTCTGGACACAACGCTGACACACAGCAAACCTTCTTGCCACAGCTCGCATTGATGTGCCATGAGCTGCACTACCTGAGCCACACTACCTGAGCCACTTGTGTGGGTTGTAGACTCCGTCTCATGCTACCACTAGAGTGAAAGCACCGCCAGCATTCAAAAGTGACCAAAACATCATCCAGGAAGCATAGGAACTGAGAAGTGGTCTGTGGTCACCACCTACAGAACCACTCCTTTATTGGGGTTGTCTTGCTAATTGCCTATAATTTCCACCTGTTGTCTATTCCATTTGCACAACAGCATGTGAAATGTATTGTCAATCAGTGTTGCTTCCTAAGTAGACAGTTTGATTTCACAGAAGTGTGATTGACTTGGAGTTACATTGTGTTGTCTGGGAGTGGTGTGAGTGGGGAGGGGAAAACTGAAATCTAGCTGTTATTGCCAGTGATGTTTTTAACTCTTTGGTCTATTAACCAATTTACAGCATGGTGACGTCACCATGGAAAGCCAAAACTCCCGCCCATGCAAACCTGCTGATTTATAAGGTCCTGCGTAGAATGTATTTTCAACCAGCAACTATCTGGAAATAACACTGATCAAATGTTTTCACACTTTTACAGTGTTCATTTCATCAGCTGTTGTACAATGTGATAATAAAGAAAAACATTTAAATTGCATTTTGACTGCACTGGGCTTTAAGAGTATTGGAACATGTAAGGAGTTGCAGGTAAATCCATTTGAATTCAATCACTCTTTGACAGCATCCCTTTTGATTTAATCGAATCTTTCCATACATGTTTGCCCTTGGAAGAAGTGGTCAGAGAGTGTTTTGGCCTTCAGGTCCAAAAATTCAATCAGGAGATAAAGGTGCTCAAAGTTGACCTATTTTGCATACCCCACCATATTCATGTCTTCATTTTTTACCTTAATTTAACTAGGCAAGTCAGTTAAGAACAAATTCTTATTTTCAATGACGGCCTAGGAACAGTGGCTTAACTGCCTGCTCAGGGGCAGAATGACAGATTTGTACCTTGTCAGCTCAGGGATATGAACTTGCAACCTTTCGGTTACTAGTCCAACGCTGTAACCACTAGGCTACCCTGCCGTCCCATAAACAGTTAAGTTTGAAATCATTTTAAAAGCTTACAAACAGTGTTGTCAACCTATTTTCTTATTTATTGGAGTACATAACAATTTAATAAAGAAATTCATTTTTAAAACTTTTAGCGTCAATTATCTAAAACCAGTAAAAAGGATTTCACATTATCTGAGGTTTTAGTGTTAAAAAAAAAATTGCTCTTGAACACAGGGTAGGTGTTATTTCATTTAAGTGTGTTAACACTTACAAGGCTGCCGGCCCAGATGGCATCCCAAGCCGTGTCCTCAGAGCATGTGCAGACTAGATTGCTGGAGTGTTTACCATCATACCGGTATTCAATCTATTCATATCCCAGTCTGTTGTCACCACTTGCTTCGAGATGTCCAACATTGTTCCTGTACCCAAGAAAGTGAAGATAACTGAACTAAATGACTAGCACTCACTACTGTCATCATGAAGTGCTTTGAGAGGCTAGTTAAGGACCATATCACCTCCACCTTACCTGACAACTTAAACCCACTACAATTCACATACTGCCCCAACAGATCCACAGACGATGCAATTCCTATGGCACTGCACACTGCCCTACCCCAACTGGACAAGAGAAATATCTATATAATGCTGTTCATCGACTACAGCTCAGCCTTCAATACCATAGTGCCCTCCAAGCTCATCACTAAGTTCAGGGTCCTGGGTCTGAAACCCTCCCTGTGCAACTGGGTCCTGGACTTCCTGACAGGCCGACCCCAAGTGGTGGAGGTAGGCAACAACACCTCCGCCAAGCTGATCCTCAACACCGAAGGCCCCACAAGGGTATGTGCTCGGCCTCCTCTTATACTCCCTGTTCACCTACGACTGCGTAGCTACACGTCTCAAACTCCATCATCAAATTTGATACACTTTATATGTACAGTGCATTCGGAAAGTATTCAGACTCCTTCACTCTATCCACATTTTGTTACGTTACAGCCCCTCATTCTAAAGTGGATTAAATACAAAAATCGACACACACTATCCCATAGTGACAAGTGAAATATATATATATATACAGTGCCTTGCGAAAGTATTCGGCCCCCTTGAACTTTGCGACCTTTTGCCACATTTCAGGCTTCAAACATAAAGATATAAAACTGTATTTTTTTGTGAAGAATCAACAACAAGTGGGACACAATCATGAAGTGGAACGACATTTATTGGATATTTCAAACTTTTTTAACAAATCAAAAACTGACAACTTAGGCGTGCAAAATTATTCAGCCCCTTTACTTTCAGTGCAGCAAACTCTCTCCAGAAGTTCAGTGAGGATCTCTGAATGATCCAATGTTGACCTAAATGACTAATGATGATAAATACAATCCACCTGTGTGTAATCAAGTCTCCGTATAAATGCACCTGCACTGTGATAGTCTCAGAGGTCCGTTAAAAGCGCAGAGAGCATCATGAAGAACAAGGAACACACCAGGCAGGTCCGAGATACTGTTGTGAAGAAGTTTAAAGCCGGATTTGGATACAAAAAGATTTCCCAAGCTTTAAACATCCCAAGGAGCACTGTGCAAGCGATAATATTGAAATGGAAGGAGTATCAGACTAGGTCTCTACCAAGACCTGGCCGTCCCTCTAAACTTTCAGCTCATACAAGGAGAAGACTGATCAGAGATGCAGCCAAGAGGCCCATGATCACTCTGGATGAACTGCAGAGATCTACAGCTGAGGTGGGAGACTCTGTCCATAGGACAACAACAATCAGTCGTATATTGCACAAATCTGGCCTTTATGGAAGAGTGGCAAGAAGAAAGCCATTTCTTAAAGATATCCATAAAAAGTGTCGTTTAAAAAAGTTTGAAATAGTTTGAAAGTTTGAAATATCCAATAAATGTCGTTCCACTTCATGATTGTGTCCCACTTGTTGTTGATTCTTCACAAACAAATACAGTTTGATATCTTTATGTTTGAAGCCTGAAATGTGGCAAAAGGTCGCAAAGTTCAAGGGGGCCGAATACTTTCGCAAGGCACTGTATATATATATATATATATATTATATATATAATTTTTTTTTTTTTAAATGTATACACTTTTTTTCTTCAAATAATACCTTATTCAGACCTTTTGCTATGAGACTCAATTAAGCTCAGGTGCATCCTGTTTCCATTGCTCAAGATGTAGAAACATCTCAAACATGATTGGAGTCCATCTGTGGTAAATTGATTGGACTTGATTTGGAAAGGCACACACCTGTCTGTATACGGTTCCACAGTTGACAGTGCATGTCAGAGCAAAAACCAAGCCATGAGCTCGAAGGAATTGTCCCAGACAGGAGCTCCCAGATATCGTTGTTTTGAGGGACAGATCTGTGGGAAGGGTACAAAAACATTTCTGCAGCATTGAAGGTCCCCAAGAACACAGTGGCCTTCATCATTCTTAAATGGAAGAAGATTGGAACCACCAAGACTCTTCCTAGAGCTGGCAGCCCGGTCAAACTGAGCAATCGGGGGAGAAGGGCCTTGGTCAAGGATGTGACCAAGAACCTGATGGTCACTCTGACAGATCTCCAGAGTTCCTCTAAGTGCATACACACATATACGTGTATTTTGTGTTGTAGATACAGTTGAAGTCGAAAGTTTACATACACTTAGGTTGGAGTCTTTAAAACTTGTTTTTCAACCAGTCCACACATTTCTTGTTAACAAACTATAGTTTTGGCAAGTCAGGTAGGACATCTACTTTGTGCATGACACAAGTCATGTTTCCAACAATTGTTTACAGTTTATTTAACTTACAATTCACTGTATCACAATTCCAGTGGGTCAGAAGTTTACAAGACACTACGTTGACTGTGTCTTTAAACAGATTGGAAAATTCCAGAACCAACAATCTACCAGTGGCACCGATGGCTTTAGCCTATCAGAAATAAAAATAGGCTAATGGACATCATTTGAGTCAATTGGAGGCATACTATATGTATTTCAAGACCTACCTTCAAACTCGGTGCCTCTTTGCTTGACATCATGGGAAAATCAAAAGAAATCAGCCAAGACCTCAGGAAAAAAATGGTAGACCTCCACAAGTCTGGTTCATCCTTGGGAGCAATTTCCAAACTCCTGAAGGTACCACTTCATCTGTACAAACAATAGAACGCAAGTAAAAACACCTTGGGACCACGCAGCCGTCATACCGCTCAGCAAGGAGACGCGTTCTGTCTCCTAGAGATGAATGTACTTTTTAGTACGAAAAGTGCAAATCAATCCCAGAACAATAGCAAAGGACCTTGTGAAGATGCTGGAGGAAACCGGTACAAAAGTATCTATATCACCCTGTATTCAAGAGCATGTTGTGTCTCAACTAATGGCAGACATGATGTAAAATAGGGTCTAAGCTACAACATGTGAAAAAAATTGGTGTTCATGCTTTTTTGGATAACTGGCGTTAAATGTTTAATAGGGACCATTTTTATTTAAAAAAAATACTTTATATTATATAATTGTTTGATAACCCTGTTTGTAAGCTTTTAAATTATGTCAATCTCAACCATTTATCTTTTCCAGTGATGAAGACCTGGATGTCTCATGGTATGGTGGGGTATTCCAAATGGATCAACTTTGAGGACCTTTATCTCTTGAATATTTTGGCATTCAGGTCCAAAAAGTCACTTCGGAGCACTTTTACAATGGGCAAATATGTATGGAAGGTTTCGTTCCAATAAAGAGACGGGTGCTGTCAAAAAAGTGATAGAATTCAAATTGATTTACCTAGGTGCAATATACTGTACCATGCCATTTTGGGCATATGCCCTTCCCACTGGGCACACCACATAATTTCAACGTGGACAATCAGGTATTTGGTTGAGGCATTGATCAATGAGATTACAAACTATTATTTCCCCACTCAAAAAGACCGCCAGAAGTTTGTTGAATTTCCAATGTGTTATCACTACTTTCAACCATCAAAAAGCACACTGCTTGGCTAGTATCTGCTTGGATAGTTCCATCAGTGCCACTGGGGGATTGTTGATGAGTTGAAGACATGAATCCAACATAATTTGTCAACACTTTATTCGGCTAGTTACTGTATTATAAAAGTGATATTGAATTGTGTTTGGTTGTCAACACAAACAAATATAAACATTTGAAGAGATGTATCTACTGCTTGGAAAGTTCCATCTGTCCTATATTCTTTAACTTTAATTTTTGGTTGAATCCAACATATCAATAATTAACTTGTCAACAACCTGGAACTAAATTTGAAATCAACCAAAGCTTGAAACTCTATTGTCTTTTTTGTTGAATCCTGGGTTAAATTGCTTAATCGAAACGATTGAAATACTGCTTGTTTTCCCAGAAAGCTGCCCTTTTCATTAGCCAATGCAGCAATTTTGAAATGGAAGTGTCAGCCAATCAGCTCCTTTGTTGTTCAACACAATGTGCCATTCCATATTTGCTAATGTGGCTAACGCTAGCTAGCGTGAGAACAAAAAGGGCAGTTTTCCTCAAAGTATCAGTATTTCAATCTTCTCAATTGAGCAGTATGGATAAAGGTAACATTTGGAGTACAATGGCATATCCCATCCCTGGATTGAGGTATGTTTTCTGATGAATATCTTGCGCCATAACCACGGTGTCTTAATGTAAACATGATTGCATTCCGACCCTAGTGCAGCGCAGTGTAAACAAGCACAACGGTAGGGTCGGGATCTTCTAGCTAAAATAAGAGTATTAATTTGAAAGATCTATTTTGATATACCGGTTAAAGTATAATGAAATGTAATGAATAAACTAATTTTTCAGAAATGATTTTACAAAGCACACTTGAAATTTCAATAAAGGTATTTTCCAAGTTTAATACAAGATACATGAATTGCTATCAGCTATGGTAAACCTGTCCTATCCCTTAAAATAAAAGATAAACATGACTTTAAAAGAGAAGGAAAGATTTTTGTAATTTAGATCTGGATAAAATTAAAGCAATGAAATGAAGTTGTCTTGCGATGAAAGATGGTGAGCTCAGAAAGAAAAGGGAAGAATAAACTACGATTCTCATCCCCTTCTTCTCTGCTGTCGATGATGGTGCTTATCCCACAGTTTGGGACTGCTCATCCCGATGGTGCAACATGCCAGCCTCCGCCCAGCATTACCATGTAGCAGGCTCCCCGCATCCCCGCCCTGCCCTAGGTCGTCTGCCTTCTCATGGACCACCACCGCCCGCCCAAGCACCGACAGCCCCCCGAACAGAGTGGCCTTTGATTCAGTCAACTTGTGAACCCTCCCCTGGTGGGCCACAAAGTTCCCAAAGTCCCCCGGGTGGCTGGGATGGGGGACCCTGTAAGGGTTGTAATGGCCGCCTGTGGAATCGCAGCCCTGGCTGAAATCTCCGTACTGGTGGATGTGGATGGCTTTTGACTGATGATCACTGTCACTTGGGAAACCATGGAGAAGAAAGAGGACTTTGAGGCTTCCCTCAGGGTATTCCTGCTTGAACAGCACCTGTCCATACACGTTAGGTAGACCTTCGCCTAGTTTGGTGCTGGGTCTCATTTTGCAGGCTGCATAGACAGTTCTGTTATACTCCATGGCCTCTGGTGGGGCCATGTTGGAGGCAGCCTCCTGGCTGTGTGTAGAGGAGCATGCTTGGAAGCTTACCAGAACAAACAGAAATATTGGATGAAATAAAGGCATGGTCCTAGCTTTTTTGTGTAACCTAGAAGAAAAACAAAATACACAATCAGGATCTCATAGTGTCCACAGGGCAACCATGTTTTATCATTAAACTAACCTGTAGCCTAACTAATGCACATAAATATAAACAGATTTAAATTGGGAGGATGAAGCCTTTAGGTCAAAGTTGGGATTTTAATTACATTAAACTATTCTATACTATTTAAGTACACTTCTTTATACATTTCTAATATTTGCCTAACACTATAGAATGGTAGTAGGCTAACCATTGCCTACCTAACCTTGTAGATATTTTTGAAAGATATGCCCTGTCATATTTACATTTAGAATATTTAGAAACGGCTATTGAAAAGCCAGGTTTACCTGCCAGGCTGGTATTACAGAGACGTGGGGAGGGGGGCAGTGGGGCAAAAAAGTATTTAGTCAGCCACCAATTGTGCAAGTTCTCCCACTTAAAAAGATGAGAGAGGCCTGTAGTTTTCATCATAGGTACACTTCAACTATGACAGACAGAAAACGAGAAAACAAATCCAGAAAATCACATTGTAGGATTTTTTATGAATTTATTTGCAAATATGGTGGAAAATAAGTATTTGGTCACCTACAAACAAGCACGATTTCTGGCTCTCACAGACCTGTAACTTCTTCTTTAAGAGGTTCCTCTGTCCTCCACTCGTTACCTGTATTAATGGCACCTGTATGAACTTGTTATCAGTATAAAAGACACCTGTCCACAACCTCAAACAGTCACACTCCAAACTCCACTATGGCCAAGACCAAAGAGCTGTCAAAGGACACCAGAAACAAAATTGTAGACCTGCACCAGGCTGGGAAGACTGAATCTGCAATAGGTAAGCAGCTTGGTTTGAAGAAATCAACTGTGGTAGCAATTATTAGGAAATGGAAGACATACAAGACCACTGATAATCTCCCTCGATCTGGGGCTCCACGCAATATCTCACCCCGTGGGGTCAAAATAATCACAAAAACGGTGAGCAAAAATCCCAGAACCACACGGGGGGACCTAGTGAATGATCTGCAGAGAGCTGGGACCAAAGTAACAAAGCCTACCAACAGTAACACACTACGCCGCCAGGGACTCAAATCCTGCAGTGCCAGCCGTGTCCCCCTGCTTAAGCCGGTACATGTCCAGGCCCGTCTGAAGTTTGCTAGAGAGCATTTGGATGATCCAGAAGAAGATTGGGAGAATGTCATATGGTCAGATGAAACCAAAATATAACTTTTTGGTAAAAACTCAACTTGTCGTGTTTGGAGGACAAAGAATGCTGAGTTGCATCCAAAGAACACCATACCTACTGTGAAGCATGGGGGTGGAAACATCATGCTTTGGGGCTGTTTTTCTGCCAAGGGACCAGGACGACTGATCCGTGTAAAGGAAAGAATGAATGGGGCCATGTATCGTGAGATTTTGAGTGAAAAGCTCCTTCCATCAGCAAGGGCATTGAAGATGAAACGTGGCTGGGTCTTTCAGCATGACAATGATCCCAAACACACCGCCCGGGCAACGAAGGAGTGGCTTCGTAAGAAGCATTTTAAGGTCCTGGAGTGGCCTAGCCAGTCTCCAGATCTCAACCCCATAGAAAATCTTTGGAGGGAGTTGAAAGTCAGTGTTGCCCAGCAACAGCCCCAAAACATCACTGCTCTAGAGGAGATCTGCATTGAGGAATGGGCCAAAATACCAGCAACAGTGTGTGAAAACCTTGTGAAGACTTACAGAAAACATTTGACTTCTGTCATTGCCAACAAAGGGTTATATAACAAAGTATTGAGATAAACTTTTGTTATTGACCAAATATGTATTTTCCACCATCATTTGCAAATTAATTAATTAAAAATCCTACAATGTGATTTTCTGGATTTTTTTTCTTCTCATTTTGTCTGTCATAGTTGAAGTGTACCTATGATGGAAATTACAGGCCTCTCATCTTTTTAATTGGGAGAACTTGCACAATTGGTGGCTGACTAAATACTTTTTTGCCCCACTGTACCTATACTACACTTGATGCTTAATTTAGCCGATACTACAATTTCTGTTTAGCCTACTTCTCTAATACAAATAGGTTTAAACACATATAAACACTATAGGCTGTGGTGTAAAGTACTTAAGTACTACTTAAGTCGTTTGGGTGGGTATCTGTACTTTACTACTTGTATTTTTGACAACTTTTACTTCACTACATTCCTAAAGAAAATAATGTACTTTTTACACCATACATTTTCCCTGACACCCAAAAGTACTCATTACAAAAAAAATCACAAGCTATAGCTTGTAGTAATACTTGAGGAAAACACACCCAAATGAACACATATTCCTCAATCGTTTACGGTCTTTGAAGTCCAACGTAATTCGGATTTGGCAAGCAATTTTCTAGAATATAAATTGATGGCCATGTTCGTGATCTCTGTAGCCTACCTGTCTGGCGAAATCACAGTTCTTGACAATTGTCGGAATAAACCATCGGGGTTGTCACAAACTTTGCAGAGATAGAGCCCGTCAATCATGAGGGTGTTCGATTAACTGCACCGTGCTATTGTCCATGACATGAACGGGTAAAAAGTAGTGAGGGTAGAGCGCCCTCTAATAATCTCAAATAGAAAAAGTAATCTGCACCGTTCGGTCATGTTGTAAACACTGCAGCATGATGTGTCGTTCAGAAACATACATCTATTTTCCATTAAAGTATGTGTTCGAATTCTCAAAATACGTCACTTTTGTTTTAAGACGATTTGGCACCTGGCTCACACCAGGGTGGAAGCCGGTTCCTAAACGAACGCATTAATAAAATCCTCTCCTTGTGTAACCAGAGGGCGTAGGTGGTGGGTGGAGCGGGGGTGAGAAGGGACACATTCTTTCCAGGGCATTTCGCTCGGGGGCCTGTGCTTTACGTCACGGTGGGCGTAGGTTTCAAAGTGCATGGACTGTCCAGATACTCGTCCACGTTCAACCGAGAACCTTCCGCCTGGGACCTTCATAAATTAAAGTCTGGTGGGTTTATACTTTATAGTTTACACTTGAACGTTCGTATTAGTACATCATTTTGCTTTATTTGAACTAACAATAGCTAGCTGGACCAGTTTTCCCAAAAGTTAACGATGTGTAAAAGGTTTGCTTTCTAGCCAACCAACAACGTCAATGCTGCTATCAAGCCAATCTACTTTAGCTGAATGAAATAATGAAATTGATCAGGACTAGATTTAATCTAATTTAAATTGTTCAACTGCAATTGTTTAGTCAACGTGCAATAATACCTGTATACTGTCAATCACTGAGATTAATTATTTCCCTTGCTGGCTTCATTCAAAACTCTTAATCTGATGGATTTTGGATGTCTTTGATTTTATTGATTTGTTGTAGGGCCTATACATGAGGCCAACTTTACCATAATTTATCTTAGAGGCATTGGGCATACTCACACATCCAGTCTCATTACTTTGCGTGAATGAAACAGTATCTCTCAACTTTTAACAATGCAAAATATTAATACAAAATCATTTGTTTTAGCTTCTTTCTATTCTGTGGCTGCGTTATTAGCAAACAACGTGAATTCAGAGATTACATTTGTTTAGGCTACTTCATCTTTGTGGCTCCCCGATTAAACAGTAACATCCATTACTGTAGTTAGGCTTGGTATGTCCACCAGATGCATGTCCACCAGATCAGTGGATGCTGGTGGGAGGCGCTATAGGAGGACTGGCTCATTGTAATGGCTGGAATGGAATTAATGGAATGGAGTCAAACGTGTGGTTTCCATAAGTTTGATGTTTGATACCGTTCCATTAATTGCATTCCATCCATTACAATGAGCCTGTCTTCCTATAGCTCCTCCCACCAGCCTCCTCTGCACCTGATGCATCAAACTCTGCTTTCTGGCGGAGGTCATTCGTTGTCAATGGAGCAGTCAGCAATGCAATTGTGGGGATGCCGCACTAGGCTGCGGTGCATTCTGTGTACCACATGCATTCAATATTTTAAACTCTTGCTTTGCTTTAACATGTGGTGGTACAAATGGAAGTACACACACAGACTCCAACTAGCTAGTGTTTAGCTAGTTGAAAAGCGAGCTACACATCAGGCAAAACAAAACGCATATGCATCTGGTGGACATCGGACGTACCCCTGCACATCGACTCGGTACTGGCACCCCTTGTATATAGCCAAGTTAATGTTACTCATTATGTATCTATTATTACTTGTATTATTAAGTGTTTTACTTTTCTATTATTTCTCTATTTCCTTTTGCTGCATTGTTGGGAAGGACCCGTAAGGAAGCATTTCACTGTTAGTATACACCTGTTGTTTACGAAGCATGTGAAGAATAACATTTTATTTTAATTCCAACTCGTAAACTTTCTAGAGCTCTGACTTTCGACCTGAAGATCACTGACGTCATGATTTGACGTAGTTTTTTCAGAGTTTCCGAGTTGTCTTGAAAGCACAATGGGTGTTTCTCAAAATCCATACTACTTTGAGGCATTATATGTGTCTATACCTTAATTGTAAAATGTAATATTAAACTAACAACTGATAAGTCAATGATTATTGTAGTGATTATTGGAAGACTCGAACTGCTCATGCTCCGAGCACGCAAATTGGACCAAGGAGGCTGGAGTATGAGCCCAAATCAAAGTATGCGAAACGGAGCGCGGAGAGCATTTCTCGAATGCGTACTTCATTTTAACATATTTTGAAGAATGTATCGATGCTTCAATGGAAAGTATGCGAAGAAATATGACGCAACCACAAAAAAATGGACGCAAAAATGTATTGAAATCAATGGCAGACATTATTTGAGCTGACATTCTTTCTCATTATTTGAGAGAAAATACACTCTGACTTCAGAATGAAATGTTGCCTATTCACATCTCATACAGTATGGTTACCTGACTGCAATACGTTATCTTGATATGTTAATAAAGACATGTTGTGTTAATTTTGGCATGTTTACCTGGCTATGTACCGTAGATAGCAAGCACATAATAAGTCAATAGGGGTAACTGGTGAGCTACTACTACTGTTTGCTAGCCAGCCAGATAGCCATGAAAAATTGTTAGCAAGCTATCAATGAAGAATTGACATCTATCTTGCATAATATTTGTTTTAGGTCATTTTTGCCTGCTAAACTATCTGGTTAGCTACATTATCATGATTCACACATAGCTTGCTGTTAGTTATGAAGTAAAACGGTTGCTTTGTGTATATATTCTTCTCTATTGCCATTGTTGTCCTGGCTGGAAGACTGTTCAGTAAATGGGTATTGTAAGTTAACTGACTAGCCAGGAAAAATTGGTGGCTACCCATGAAAAATTTACATCTACCTTGCATATTTTTAATTTTACCTTTATTTAACTAAGCAAGTCAGTCTAGATAAATTCTTATTTACAATGACGGCCAAGGAACAGCGGGTTAACTGTCTTGTTCAGGGGCAGAACGACAGATTTTTTACTTGTCAGTTCAGGGATTCTATCTAACAACCTTTCAGTTACTGGCCCAACGCTCTAACCACTAAGCTACCTACCGCCCCGCATAACATTAGTTGTAGGTCATGTTTGGCCGTTTAACTAGCTGACTAGCTAGATTATTACGATTCACATATCTAGCTGATAATTATGTATCAAAACATTTGCTTTGTGTATATCTTGTTTCGTCTATTGTTGCCATTGCCATAGCTGGACAAGTTCTATAATTGTTTTATTATTAACAACAATTCAATACAAAACGCACATGGGGAACACAAGTATATATCAAATCAAAGCAGATGTTATTGTGAGTGGAGTGAAATGCTTTTGTTTCTAGCTCCAACAGTGCAGTAATATATAACAAGTAATATCTAACAATTTCTCAAAAATACACACAAATCGGAAAAAAATCTTAAACAGTTATCATTTTATATATATATATACACTACCGGTCAAAAGTTTTAGAACACCTATTCATTCAAGGGTTTTTCTTTATTTGTACTATTTTCTACACTGAAGACATCAACACTATGAAATAACACATATGAAATCAAGTAGTATCAAAAACAAAAGCAAATCAAAATATATTTTAAAAATCACTTTGCCTTGATGATAGCTTTGCACACACTCTTGGCATTCTCTCAACCAGCTTCATGAGGTATTCCCCTGGAATGCATTTCAATTAACAGGTGTGCCTTGTTAAAAGTTCATTTGTGGAATTTCTTTCCTTCTTAATGCGTTTGATCCAATCAGTTGTGTTGTGACATGGTAGGGGTGGTATACAGAAGATAGCCCTATTTGGTAAAAGACCAAATCCATATTATAGCAAGAACAGCTCAAATAAGAAAAAATAAAAGACATCCATTACTTTAAGACACGAAGGTCTGCCAATCCGGAAAATTTCAAGAACTTTTAAAGTTTCTTCAAGTGCAGCCACAAAAACCATCAAGCGCTATGATGAAACTGCCTCTCATGAGGACCACCACAGGAAAGGAAGACCCAGAGTTACCTCTGCAGCAGAAGATAAGTTCATTAGTGTTAACTGCACCTCAGATTGCAGCCCAAATGAATGCTTCACAGAGTTCAAGTAACAGACACAACTCAACATCAACTATTCAGAGGAGACTGCATGAATCAAGCCTTTATGGTCGAATTGCTGCAAAGAAACCACTGATAAAGGACACAAATAATAAGGAGAGACTTTCTTGGGCCAAGAAACAATGGACATTAAACTGGTGGAAATCTGTTCTTTAATCTGATGAGTCAAAATTTGAGATTTTTGCTTCCAACCGCCGTGTCTTTGTGAGACGCAGAGTAAGTGAACGGATGACCACCACATGTGTGGTTCCAACCGTGAAGCATGGAGCTGCATTCTGCAGTGATTCGCCATCCCATTTGGTTTGCGGTTATCATTTGTTTCATTATCATTTGTTTTTCAACAGGACAATGACCCAACACACCTCCAGACTGTGTAAGGGCTATTTGACCAAGAACAAGAATGATGGAGTGCTGCATCAGATGACCTGACCTCCACAATAAATCGACTTCAACCGAATTGAGATGGTTTGGGATGAGTTGGACCATAGAGTGAAGGAAAAGCAGCCAACAAGTGCTCAGCATATGTGGGAACTCCTTCAAGACTGTTGGAAAAGCATTTCTCATTAAGCTAGTTGAGAGAATGCCAAGAGTGTGCAAAGCTGTCATCAAGGCAAAGGGTGAATACTTTGAAGAATCTAAAAAAAAAAAAAAAACTTTTTTGTTTACTACGTTATTTTATAGTTTTGTTGTCTTCACTATTATTCTAAATATTGAAAATAGTAAAAAAATAAATTTAAACCCTTGAATGAATAGGTGTGTCCAAACTTTTAACTGGAACTGTATTTCTAACAATATCAGACTAGTATTAGACATACTTGACTACTCAGACCTAATAACCAAGGATAGTTTCATATCATTTATAGATTTTTCTAAAGCTTTTGACACAGTGGAGCATCCGTTCCTCTTCCATTCCCTTGAGAAATTTGGCGTTGATGATGTTTTCTGTAAGGCTATTGACTCTCTATACGAATGGTAACAGCTCTATTAAACTGACACATGGCACTTCACCTAGATTTGAGTTAAAGAGAGGAATTAGGCAAGGTTGTCCTATCTCACCGTATCTGTTTTTATAAATCATCCAACTTCTTACATTCTTTAAATAATAGTCCTGTACAAGGTATTTCCATAGCTGGTAAATAAATTATTATAAGCCAGCTGGCTGACTATTTTCTGAAAGACGCTAATCAGATTCCCATATCGAGCAATGTGATAGACCAGATGCTTTGGAACAGGATTCTATGTCTTAACATTAATACATGTGAACTCATGGCTGTCAAAGATTGTGTGACACCCTCATGTTATGGTATTCCAGTGAAAGAAGAACTTACATATTTTGGCTAAGGACTATGGTTTGCAACTGCACATGGAGACAAAGATTGTACTTTTTGGAGAAATGTCCTCTGATCTGATGAAACAAAAATAGAACTGTTTGGCCATAATGACCATTGTTAGGTTTGAAGGAAAAAGGGGGAGGCTTGCAAGCCGAAGAACACCATCCCAGCCGTGATGCACCGGGGCGGGGCATCATCATGTTGTGGGGGTGCTTACAGCAAGAGGGACTGGTGCACATCACAAAATAGATGGCATCATGAGGAGGACAATTATGTGGATATATTGAAGCAACATCTCAAGACATCAGTCAGGAAGTTAAAGCTTAGTTGCAAATGAGTCTTCCAAATGGACAATGACGCCAAGCATACTTCCAAAGTTGTGGCAAAATGGCTTAAGGACAACAACATTAAGGTATTGAAGTGGCCATCACAAAGCCCTGACCTCAATCCTATAGAAATGTGTGGGCAGAACTGAAAAATCTTGTGCGAGCAAGGAGACATACAAACCTGACTCAGTTACACCAGCTGTGTCAGGAGGAATGGGAGGAGGAAAATTCACCCAACTTATTGTGGGAAGCTTGTGGAAGGCTACCTGAAACGTTTGACCCAAGTTCAACAATTTAAAGGCAATGCTACCAAATACTAATTGAGTGCATGTAAACTTCTGAGCCACTGCGAATGCGATGAAAGAAATAAAAGCTGAAATAAATCATTCTCTCTACTATTATTCTTGACATTTCACATTCTTAAAATAAAGTGGTGATCCTAACTGACCTAAGACAGGGATTTTTTACTACGATTAAATGTCAGGAATTGTGAAAAACTGAGTTAAAATGTATTTGGCTGGTGTATGTAAGGTGTATGTAAACTTCCGACTTCAACTGTTCCTACTTATTAACAAAATTAAGGAAGTTTCTTTAAAAAGTATTAATACATATTATCCTGCCAACCACTATATGAAGTGATTAAAAAAAAAAAAATACCACCCAGAAACATGTTTTTTGGCATTGTATTCATGTTAGGAATCTGTGGCAGGATATCAATAGATTTATAACTGATTTATAACACATTTATAAATATTTTACACTATTATGGAGAGATGTACTGCTTGGATTCTTTACTTATGATAGAAATACGTTTAAACAATTTTATGTAATTAATTTCATTATTCTTTTGGCCAAATGTCATATACAAACAAAACATCACATTTTCTTACCTTGCAAAAAGAAATTGAACTATATGTTAAGACAGCTGGAAGAAGGTTCAGTGAATGGGGAGGTGAAGCGTGAGGTAATACAGTAGGGGGGGTGCGAGTGCTTCTCAAATGTATTGTTTTATGCATTCTCCACACTCGTCCTCACAAGAAAGTACTCAAGAGAACGTGGTCGGAGAACACACTCGGAGCATGAGAGTGTGGAGCACGGTATAATGCACATTGATGAATACCCAATGTGTCCCCATTGCTTATAGAGCTTGCCAGTTTGTTCTAAAATCCGGAAATGAAACCTCTGGTTCGTTCAGCCAGAGATTTGTGTATAATGAGGAGATGCCCTAACAATGGGAGTCAATGGGCTCGTTTTAGTGGTATAGCAACCGACCATTGTCCCAAAGGCGGGAAAGGCAGGTAACAAGTTTAATACGTTTTTTGTCACAACCCAGCTCGTGGGAAGTGACAAAGAGCTCTTATAGGATCAGGGCACAAATAATAATGTAATAATAATCAATCATTTAGCTCCTTATTTAACCATCTTACATATAAAACCTTATTTGTTCATCGAAAATTGTGAATAACTCATCACAGGTTAATGAGAAGGGTGTGCTTGAAAGGATGCACATAACTCTGCAATGTTGGGTTGTATTGGAGAGAGTCTCAGTCTTAAATCATTTTTCCACACATAGTCTCTGCCTGTATTTATTTTTCATGCTAGTGAGGGCCGAGAATACACTCTCACATAGGTACATGGTTGCAAAGGGTCTTAACAGCTCAGTTTGCCAAGGCAAGATAATCTGAGTGCAGCCCAATCCAGAAATCTGGCAGTGGCTTCTGATTAAATTCAATTTTCACAGAACCGCTTGATGCAATTTCTATGAGGCTTTCTTGTTCCGATATCGGTAAGCAGACTCGAGGCAGGGCATGAATGGGATAACGAATCCAGTTGTTTGTGTCATCCGTTTTGGGAAAGTACCTGCATAATTGCTCACCCAACTCACTCAGGTGCTTCACTATATCACATTTGACATTTTCCGTAAGCTTCAATTAATTTGCACACAAAAAAATCATACAATGATGGAAAGACCTGTGTGTTGTTGTTGTTAATGCAGACAGAAAAGAGCTCTAACTTCTTAATCATAGCCTGAATTTTGTCCCGCACATTGAATATAGTTGCGGAGAGTCCCTGTAATCCTAGTTTCAGATCATCCTGGAAAGAAAAAACATCACCCAGATAGACCAGTCGTGTGGGAAATTCGTCATCATACAAGTGGCCAGACATGTGAAAATGATGGTCAGGAAAGAAAACTTTAAGCTCGTCTCTCAATTAAAAAACGTGTCAATACTTTGACCCTTGACAACCAGCTCTCTTCTGTATGTTGTAAAAGCGTCACATGGTCACTGCCCATATCATTGCATAGTGCAGAAAATACACGAAAGTTCAGGGGCTTTGCTTTAACAAAGTTAAAGTGTATTTGTATTTTTCTAATAGGCCTTAATGTGATCTACAATTTCTTGTCACAAAGAATATTCAATATCCTGAAAATAAGTAGCCTAGTCCCAGAGACAGAACGTAAGATCCCGATAATGTAGCCTATTTTCCCAGTGAACACTACCAAATCACTGTTGCCAACTCCTCGGTAAGGAAAGTAGCCATTGGCTGTCCTAAAAGTCGCTATAAGTAGCTGGATGACGCCGTCACCTAATTTGCATAATTGACAATGTGCATGTAATTGTGATGGACACTGTAGGAGAAAGGAATAACGTGGGAGAGACAAAAAGTGAGTAAAAAACACCCTAAATATGTTTAGAACTACAAATGAACTTTCTTCTGTCAATTCTTGTGTTTTTTTTATGACCGGCAAAAGTGACCCAAAAGAGACACTGGCGGACTTCGTTTTTTATTTTATTTTTTAATTTGGTTTGGTGTTTAACCTTATGATCCACTCAGGAGCCTGCAACAAGTCACAGTAAAACATTAACATTTTAAACCATAATATTTTTTACATTTTTTGTATACAATCTACATCAACAATCTAAAAATGGAACAAAAAGAGACATTAGAAAAAACTCAATGGCAATGTGAGAAAATTATGGTAACTAGTCTGGCCCTAATTCAGGATCATTAAAATGTTTATGTAAACCAGGGTGGCATTAGCCAGCGGCGGCTTCCCGCATTGCGTGATTCATTTGCAGTGTGGAAGAGGAGGGATGAACATCTCCTGCTCTGACTGCATCTGGGAGGGACTGCTGCGCGAGGACTGGGCCACCTGTGAGTGCTTTGGGACCCACGGCAGCACCCGCTGCTCGTTGAGAAGAGTAAGAACGATACGTGCTTTCACGTCCGAGTCTCCAAAAGTCTCCAATAACACCAGAAAAAGTCGCTAGATTTGTCGCTAGTCGCTTTTTTGAAAATGTGTGGGGCCTGAATACTCGCTAAATATAGCGACTAGTCGCTAAGTTGGCAACACTGTAAATAGAAAGACACCAAATATACTGATAACTTCCGCTATTCAACTGTGCTGAAACATATGAGTCTGACCGTGTAACAACTGTTATGGCGCAATGATACAGAGGATGGAGGCAGTGAGCGACACACTGAGCGACATACTATTTTACCGAAGATGTTTTATAACTAAACCAAGATAGACCATCGCCCCTCGTTTCCAATGGGGAAAAAATTACCAATAGTGGGCTAGCACGAGCTAGCGAGATCCTATTGGCGTGTTCTAATATAATCTGCATATTTCCGTTCGGGAACGCCTATTCTGTGAAGTGTGCAAGAACTCAATTCGCCTTTGCGCACCTTCTAAACAACGCGATTTTTAAAAACGTTTGCAAAGGGCAAAGTCTACAATAATTAGTCCACTATGTTCATAACATATTCTAGTTTTGTGAACAGAAAACTGTATTGAGATCACATGTTTCGTCGATAAGAAAATTTGCAGAATGTCTGCCAAAATCCATCTCCTCCCACTGCCCAAAGCGAATGCTTCACATTTATTATCCAGTGAAACATCTGTCTCATTGTCCTAGTCTGTGGTTTTACCCTCTGCCCGACCACAACCAGCGAGCTAAAACAAACAGCTTCCGGGTTACCCGAATTTGCTTCCTCGCGCGGAACACTAGCTTGCTGGTTGTAAGGAAACTAGCTAAATATACGCTGTTATTTTAAATCTCTTTATTCATCATGTCTAAAAGACACCGTTTAGATTTAGGCGACGACTACTCCAATAAAAAGAGATCTGATGGGTAAGCTTCTCGTTTCATGCAGCTACTGTCTTTCGGGTAGCAAGTTGTTGCTAGCGAACGGCTAGATTGTTTTGTTTAGCTAGGTACCAACCGGCAAATATTGCGTCTTACTAGTTATCATTTATAAACTGGATACTTTGTAGAGATGATACACGATTAGCTACATATCCGCGAGTTTCCTGTGTTATTCAGCCTGTGACGCTCGTGTAGTCATGTTGACAAGGCACGTGTTGATGTTCTGAGGCCTAGCGCTAACGTTACACAGAGTAAACTGGCTAGCCATAATGTTAACTCAATTCCACGTTGTCTTTACATCAAAGGAGTTGGGTGGACTGGAGCTCCGACGTCACATACAATGGAGTTTTTATTTAAAAAACTACGGCACTCAAAAAATAGCCCGCAATTATGCGACACATTGTCGTTTTCTGTGACATCGGAGCTCCAGTCCGCCCACGCCTTCGCTCAATTCTGTTTATGTACAGGAGCTGGGTGGCAGGTAACCGAACGGTTGCCAGTTCTAATCACTGAGCTGACAAGGTGAACAATCTGCCGTTCTGCCTTTGAGCAAGGCAGTTAATCACCCACAAACAGGTGCCCAATGTAGCAGCCCCATGCACTTCTCTGATTCAGAGGGGTTGAGTTTTGGTTGGGCCTTGTGGGCAATTGACGATAAATGTAATCCTTTAATCATGGAGTTGGGGTTTATTTGGCAATTAATTGGCCAAGCTATTTCTCAAGTTCAGGAACTAGCCTCTCAGCTGAAAGATAGCCAAATAACAAACACTTGCGTATTGTAATATTGCATCCAATTAGCATTAGCACATAATCTGATTTTATCTACATACAATCGTAATTTGGGGACCAGTTTGCATATTTGGATTCCACGAATGGGTCATATGTAAAAATAAAAAATAAATCCTGCTGTAGAATGGTCAATTAATAATATAAATACACTGATTATTGAGTAATAATTCTTATTGACATAACCCCATATAAGAATATATAACTGAATTTGTTTTTGTCATTGAGTTTTTATTAACACACTGCACATTTTGTAAATGTCCCACTACATTAAAGTGCACTCTATTTCAAGTAATATACTATCGTGGGTTGACTTATGTATATTATTCTATTTTTCAGGAAAGACCGAGATCGTGACAGGGACCGTGACGAGCGCTCTAAAGACAGGGACAGGGAGAGGGACAGGGACCGCGACAGAGATCGGGACAGGGACCGAGATAGGGACGTGAAGCCCTCTGTCGTGCCCCCCAACACCATGATGGCCGTTGGAGGCATGCTTCCTCTCAAGCAGACAGCCATGCAGCAGCAGATCAACCCGTTCACAAACCTGCCCCACACACCACGCTACTATGAGATCTTGAAGAAGAGGCTGCAGCTGCCTGTGTGGGAGTACAAGGAGCGCTTCAACGACATCCTGGCACGCCACCAGAGCTTTGTGCTTGTCGGAGAGACGGGCTCCGGGAAAACCACACAGGTGCAGTTCTGTTCAATAGTCCTTAAACAGGGATTGACATTAAGGTCTAAACGGCTCTTCCCATTGGGCAAGTCAGGAGTACTTTTTTTTGGTTGGCCCGAAAGATTATGATCACTTATTTTCACCTACCCACGGGAGGAACCAGAAAGACCAAACTACTAGATTTCTTTGCATTTTGGTTATCTGTAAATAAATAAATAAAAACTCTCCCCTGCCCAATGGGGCAACTCAGGTCACTTGCACCGGGAAATGGGGAAACCCTTAATGTTAATCTCTGGCTTAAATTCTTCTGTTTCTCTACATTGCAGAGGTGCTTCGTTTGCATTTTTGCATTGGTGAATCTTCACTCTTGTAACAGAAGAAGCAGTTTGGATTGACTTTTAGTTTGATCTCCCGTTCCCTCTGTGTTTGTGTTTCTGATGGAATCAGATGGGTGATATTGCTTACTGTACGCTTTTCACCCCCCTCCCCACACATGCCATTGAAGGCCAAGTGGTTACATCACTGTGTTGTTTACACCTACTCTGTTCCCTCAGATTTGCAAACACAGAAGAGGTAGTGTTTAAGGGCCATTTGTAATTTGGCATTCCAGTCAATTCTCTCCCTCACCTCCAAACCAATGCACATTGAAATATGTTTGTTTCAGTTAGACACATCCATAACATGCACTCCCTTTTCCCTCAGATCCCCCAATGGTGTGTGGACATGGTGAAGGGCTTGGGTGGCCCCAAGAAGGCGGTGGCCTGTACCCAACCCAGAAGGGTGGCAGCCATGAGCGTGGCCCAAAGGGTGGCCGACGAGATGGATGTCATGCTGGGCCAGGAGGTGGGCTACTCTATACGATTTGAGGACTGCAGCTCCGCCAAGACCATACTGAAGTAAGCAACTTCTTGTCTGGATAGTAGAGGCTACATCAGGGTTATTCAATTCCAGGCCTAAACACTTCTGGTTTTCATTCTTGCATACTACCAGGATCGTTAATTATTAGGGCGCGCACGTAGCAAAGCGCTGCAAAATGTTATGCAACGAAATTAGAAAATGAGCATTTGTTATTGGATAAGTTCAGATGGTACCTCTATTTCACTCAGTTTTTAAGAGTTTTCTTCTGTTTTGTGCCTACTAAACACAACATAGGTAAAACCAAAAAAACAAAGCATTTTGGCCCTTCAGAACTGTCATTTGAATACCCCCAGAATACAGAATTTGGAGTCATAGCCTGTTAATTCAATTTGACACACACATCTTCAGTCAAAATACGTTGGACATGCTTTAATAATGAATAAGAATTAAGTTATTTTAGGCAACTGTGGTCAACAAGTATTTGGTATAGTGTTGCAGCTGCACACTAAAAGAGAGCAAAGGTTGTTTATATTTATTCGTTTTGAAGAGGCGTAAAATCAATGAACACATTTTGGTGTTCAAGCCATCACTCAGTCAGCATCTGCTATGTTTTAAACCGTGTGTCCTTTCCCCTTTAAGGTATATGACAGACGGTATGTTGCTTCGGGAAGCCATGAACGACCCCTTGCTGGAGCGGTATGGCGTGATCATCCTGGATGAGGCCCACGAGAGAACGCTGGCCACGGACATCCTAATGGGAGTATTGAAGGAGGTGGTCCGACAGAGGTCAGACCTCAAGGTACAGCTTCCGAGTCCAGGGGGGAATCTCAAGTCTTTCCTCGATTCCTCATGTCCTTGATTTGGATATTCTCCTTTGTGTTTTGAGAAAGAGGCGAGGAATCAAGGAAAGACAAATGAGGGTTGGTATCTCTTTTTTTCCATTATTTTTTTTTTCATTTAGTCCATTCTGGAGATAAATTTGATTCATTAGTTTAATGTAAATTAGCTTGTTTTTGGATGAAGTTAAAATGGCATTGACCATAACTGAATGAGTCGCATGAAGAAAGAAAATCACATATGAATTGTACATTTTGTTTTACCGTTGAAATTATTTTAAAGTCCCAAAACAACTCCTGGCTTAGCCCATTCCCCATGCCTCTACAAAAGGCCAAAAGTGCCACTGAACACCCCAATTGGCACGTGGTTTTCTGTTGCTTATTAGAACATTTTGATTTCTGTCTTGGTGTGTTTCCTGACAGGTTCTGCATTTGGTTAGTTTGTCGCCCATGAGACACTAGACACCGAAGCCTATTTCACTTCTGCAAACTCCCCAGAATGACTCTAAGATACTGTAACTCAATAAATATGTTAATTAAGACATTTTTGCAGAGGATGTTTGAGCGGCGCAATTTTATGTGTAAGTTGTTTGTGCAGTATTTGGGCAAATGGTCATTGTCAAATCAAAACCCAACCTTAATTTATCCGTTGTGACGCACTGATTATCCAAACTGTTTTAGACAACACAAGAATAACTGTTTCTGACTCATATCGATGCCACATAGGCTGTTTTCAAAGGGATTTCTTTGCTTTTTAAAGGCAGTCGCTCTTTAGGGGTTATGTTTTTGGATTGCTTTTGACTTACCTTGGTCCCAATGTAATTTAGCCTAGTTATTTGCTCGCCCATTCTAGATCCCTATTCAAACGTAGATGTTTCCCTCTTTGGCTCCCATAGTCAGGCTTTCACTATTGTACACTAAAAGTGGCATTGCAACAAACCTTAACAACCACAAAGCATTAGCAGGAATATGTTCTTTGCCCACAGGTGATTGTGATGAGTGCCACATTAGACGCCGGGAAGTTCCAAGTGTACTTTGACAGCTGTCCGCTGCTGACCATTCCCGGACGCACACACCCCGTGGAGATCTTCTACACCCCTGAGCCGGAGCGGGACTACCTGGAAGCCGCCATCCGCACGGTCGTTCAGATCCACATGTGTGAGGAAGAGGAGGGGGACTGTCTGCTGTTCCTCACCGGACAAGAGGTATACTTCCACCCCTTCTCAAATGCAGTCAAGATGGTTCAATTCAGTGTTGAAGAGTGATACTGACAACACCAAGGTTGTCGCCTGAATATAAGTTGAATTGTTGGGGAGGTTTAACTTTCAGGATACCTGTCTACTGCTCAACGTGAATATTGCCTGACTCTGAACTGTCTTTCAGGAAATTGACGAGGCCTGTAAACGGATCAAACGGGAGATCGACGACTTGGGACCTGAAGTCGGGGACATCAAAGTCATTCCACTATATTCCACACTGCCTCCCCAGCAGCAACAAAGAATCTTTGAGGCCGCACCCCCCAGGAAGCCCAGCGGTGCGATAGGAAGAAAGGTAGACCAGCAGAACACTGCAAAAACAGGGTTGTGTTCAGTAGGAAGAAAACATTTTGGAACTGAGAAGAAATGGGAAGGTACTTCCTGAACTTGTACAATCAGATTAGAATTTTCCATTTCAAAATGTTTTGCTATGGGGTGCCCTACTGTATATACAACCCAGATTTCATACATTGGTGCTTGTTTATCACCAAATATTTCCAATGTCTTATGATGTAAGTATGTATAGAAAGTCCTTGAATTGTCTGCTAGTGCTAACCCCCAATGCCTGTTCCCTAGGTTGTGGTTTCGACAAACATTGCTGAGACATCCCTTACCATCGACGGAGTGGTGTTTGTGATCGATCCCGGTTTTGCCAAGCAAAAGGTAGGCTGCTACTCCTCTCCCTCTATAATGTTTTACCTTACCTTGTCTCGTCATTTCAAACCCAGAGCGAATACCTGGCACTAGTACTACGAACTTGTACTTTTTTCAATAACAGGGACACTTGAACTGTCTGTGGTCCACAATCTGAGCACAATGCAGATAGAAAAGTAATAGTAGTTCATTAACCAGGTTTCCATCCAACCAGTTCAAGCGGATTAATTACCTGACGCATAAAACAACTCATGACAGGCCTCATAGAAACCGAATGTTATCAGTAAAGTTTCGCAATTTCGACAAATCAAAATACGAAAGACAAGATAAGATCTTTTTGTTGTTGTCTGTGAAGTAGATTGTGCGACAATTGTGGTAGAAATGCTTTTATGTGCAAATATTGATATAAAAACCATCATACTTTTGGCCATGAAGTGTATATGGACACCCCTTTAAATTAATGGATTCATCTATTTCAGCCACACCCGTGTATAAAATCGAGCACACAGTCATGCAAATCCCATAGACAAACATTGGCAGTAGAATGGCCCGTAACTGAAGAGCTCACTGTCTTTCAACGTGGCACAGTAATAAGATGCCACCTTTCCAACAAGTCAGTCCTGCTAGAGCTGCCCCGGTCAACTGTAAGTGCTGTTATTTATTATGAAGTGGAAAAGTCTAGGAACAATGGCTCAGCCTCTAAGTTTTAGGCCACACACACTGCCGAGGGCTGTAAGTGTGTAAAAATGGTCTGTTCTTGGTTGCAACACTTACTACCGACTTCCAAACTGCCGCTGGAAGCAATGTCAACATAAGAACTGTTTGTCGTGAGCTTCATTAAATGGGTTTCCATGGCCGAGCAGCCGCACACAAGCCTAAAATAACCATGCGCTATGCCAAGTGTTGGCTGGAGTGGTGTAAAGCTCGCCGCCATTGGACTCTGTAGCAGTGGAAACGAGTTCTCTGTAGTGATGAAACATGAAATTGCGGTCCGATGGACAAATCTTGGTTTGGCCGATGCCAGGAGAACGCTACCTGCCCGACTGCATAGTGCCAGCTGTAGAGTTTGGTGGAGGAGGAATAATGGTTCGGGCTAGGCCCCTTATTTCCAGTGAAGGGAAATATTAACGCTACAGCATGCAATGACATTCTAGACGATTCTGTTCTTCCATCTTTGTGGCAACAGTTTGGTGATAGCCCTTTCCTGTTTCCACAACAATGCCCAGTGTACAAAGCGAGGTACATACAGAAATGGTTTGTCGATCGAGGGAGGGAGAACTTGACTGGCCTGCACAGAGCCCCGAACTCAACCCCATTGGACACCTTTGGGATGAATTGGAACGCCGACTGCGAGCCAGGCCTAATCGACCAACATCAGTGCCTCACCTCACTAATGCTCTTGTGGCTGAATGGAAGCAAGTCCCCGCAGCAATGTTCCAACATCTAGTGGAAAGCCTTCCCAGAAGTGTGGAAGCTGTTATAGCAGCAAAGGGGGGGACCAACTCCATATCAATGCCCATGATTTTGGAATGAGATTGTGCCAATGTAGTTTCTAAGTGAACTTAGTCATGTGATATGTTTTGTTGTACTACCACCACGACTCGAAAAAGCATGCAGAGTTTATAGGCAGATGGAATAAGTTACGATGAACTTTATAGCTTATGTCTTTACTTGGTGGTTAAGTGCACTGATGAGCTTCATGCACATTTCCACTAAATATCGAGGGTAGGCGATCATTTGAATGATGCTGGTGACATGATGACCGGTTTGCTTGGCTGCCAATTATCAATTAAAAATGATCTGGCTTTTATCATATAACCTACCCTGTCCACTTTATCAGCAAACTGTCTGTAGAGCATGCGCCAAAAACATATTGGGCAAGTTTGCTATATTATTGCAACAGTGTTTGGGTCAAAATCATCGGTGGAGTTGAAAATGCAATGGAAACCCATTTAACTTTAATTATTTAATTCGGTACATGGGGAATTTAACCGCAAAATTATTTTTTATGTTCACTACACACAGCCATTTATCCTCAACAAGTCAGTTTGGCAGAAACGCCCCTCTGGTGGGAAAATGTGCTTATCTGTCGCCAATTGTATGAAACCTAGCGACAATACATTTTTTGAGAACATACATTTGTTCCCTTATTCCCTTTTTTTTTTACCTGGGATTTGAACCAGAAACCCTCCCGTTACTCATTCACCTCGCTGCCGTTGTAGACTAACACTGGGTGCCCCTTCGCCCCATATCCAAATCCCTCCAACTGTACCTACAGATGAACAAGTGATTATCTTCAATCATTTGTGTATTCATTGATTTTCACCTGTACATCTGTGGTACAGTTTAAGTAATGCATGTATGATTTAAGATTATCTCTAGAAGTGCTGTCCATGACATTCACTGTGGACTTAACTGTTAAGTTCATGTTTTAAGTATCCCTATATTTCTGTTATTACGGCGCTATCACTCTGTTAGTACGCCTGCACAGTAGTCTCACTGGAGATGGACCTGACTTGAGTGTGATGGAAACTACCGGTATGTACTGTAGTCATAAGGTGAAGTAAACATTGTTAAACTGGAACCTGGTCGTAGTGTCATTTTGAGTTAACATTAACCAATGTGGAATCAGCATCCAGCATTTTTATTTGTATAAAATAAAGACTTGAGTGAGAATGTTGTCTACACCTGTAACCCACAGGTGTACAATCCTCGTATCAGGGTGGAGTCTCTCCTGGTAACGGCGATCAGCAAAGCCTCGGCGCAGCAGAGGGCGGGCCGTGCCGGCAGGACACGGCCAGGGAAGACTTTCCGCCTCTACACTGAGAAAGCCTACAAGACAGAGATGCAGGTGAACTGTCCTGGATTGTAGAAATGTTGGGGCAAAGGATACGGTCAAATGAAATATTGAATAAATTGTTATCTTATGGATTAATGTTGAGGACAATTAATTTAAGGAAATGTTTATAGTCTAACTTATCTCATGTGGTGCTGGGCATTTTACAGAAGCCTGTTTCGACCAGTACGTTCAGCTCTTGTTAAACACATGATTTGGCAGAATTAGCCGACCTTGTTACACAAACGGATTATATAATACATTAGAATGGCTTCATGTTCTACTGATCTGACTATTTTCCTTTCCACACTACAGGACAACACGTATCCTGAGATTCTCCGGTCCAACTTGGGTTCTGTCGTGTTGCAGTTGAAGAAGCTGGGTATCGATGACCTGGTGCACTTTGACTTCATGGACCCACCAGGTGAGGAGCCAAGGTTTTGCTGCAGTACTTGCCTGTTGGAAGTGCTACTTTAGTTTGAAACTGTTTCATTTGAAACTGACTGGCAGCCCTTTTTCTTGATATACCTCTTGACCAACCATTTTATCATAAAATATAATTTGTTGATCCTTTGACAGACAGAAAAGTAAAAATGACAAAGAGATCAAACATGTTCTATGCTGTACTGATCACTTGCTCTTCTTGCTTCCTCCCTTGCGCTCTCAAGCCCCGGAGACCCTGATGCGGGCGCTGGAGCTGCTCAACTACCTGGCGGCACTCAACGACGACGGCGACCTGACAGAGCTGGGCTCCATGATGGCAGAGTTCCCGTTGGACCCACAGCTGGCCAAGATGGTGATCGCCAGCTGCGAGTTCAACTGCTCCAACGAGATCCTCTCCATCACCGCCATGCTGTCAGGTAATGGCCCAGGGCCGGGATGGCTGGCATCCAAAGTCGCCCAGTGCCCACCCTTGGCACCAGTTGGCACCCTCTCAACCCTGTGGGTTCCAATTTAATGCAAGATGGAGATCTCTAAATTGAGCGTCTCCTCAGTGCTTTGTTAATGCTATTTGTTAATTCCTGGAAGAGTTAATTAATATTTTGGAAAAGTAAGGAGGTGGCCCACAGTTAAGGGGGTTTGCAGATCTAGTTAGCAAAGATGCTAGAAAGTATTAGATTTATATGGAGGGATCAAGTTAACAATATTTGGTAAGTATTCCTCAAATCAAAATGTGAGAACAAAAAGCCAATTGTGGGAAACTTCCGCTGTAGAGGGCTCCATGGAAAAATACACTTTTTGGTCTACACAAAGTATTTGGATTGCTTACTGGTTAGATACTTGATTGATAATGACAATTAGTAATTTAAGGTGATGGTTGATGGAAAAGTAAACTGAAAGCCAATTGTATTCTGTATCAAATTGAAAAGTTGACCATGTTTCTTCCAGCTGCTTGAAATATGGGAGTGTTTATCCTCAGTGCAATTGGGCAGGGCAGGCATCTCAATATAGTGCTCTCAGATAGGTCTAAAACATTGCCTCTGCATTTGTTTAGTGGTTTGTCTATGGCTGCTTTAATGGTGTCTCTTGATGTATTATTGGCCCAAATGCAGTACAAGATACCATGGCAAGCAATGTTTTTTTATCGTCAAGATGTTGTAATGGTCTTACTCGTCAAATGTATTTCTCATCAAGACCTGATCTTTATTTTTGTTTTAAGTGAGGTTTACACATTTTAAAGGATTATTTGTTATCTGCATGTGGGTGGTTGATTTTAGGTTATATTTAAGCTTTCTTGGCCAGTTTTGGTTTTACTACCGGGGGGGTGGGGGGAACCATTTGCGTTCAATATGGCAAGATAGAGTTCTGATTTTATCATATAGAATGTTCAGTGTTTGGACTATTCACAATATTTCAAATTGGCATTCCCCTCGTGTTTTACTCGTACACATTTGTGATTTGGTTGTGGTCAATTCAATATCAACTCAGGAGATTCATAGAAATTCCAGTTCAGTACAAAGGCCATACATTTTTTGTTTCCTGAAATTCATGTTGAAGTTGGTCTGCGACTGTAAAATGACTACATTGAATGTCAAATATGAATTTAAACATGTATGAGTAAAGCAAAATTAGGCTTACCAGCGGAACATGAAAGTAATGATCGGTGGTGTTGCAAAAACTCCCAATTTGGACATATTGATGTTCTTTCATACAAAGCCGTATGTCAGTAGTGACATCGTATAAGGACATCTATTTCCCTTTTATAACGTCAAGGCCATTGACTTGAATGTGAAATGGACTTGGATTCTCTTGAATGTTATACATATATACACTGTTCTCAAGTTCAATGCTCTCTTTTAACGCTCTGCAGGTGTGTGAAACCTCTTTGTTTTGCAGATGTGGTTAGGTGTTGACTCCCTTGACAAGCTAGTAGCCAGTCATCATGCAGTCGGAAGAGCCCCCCCTCATAAACACACCACTTGGTCCTGCCCTGCCCACCTATGCTCTCTGTCAAGTTTTCTAGCTACAATAGGCCTTGTTCCTCTGTTCTGTGAATGCTTGACTCATCCCTATGGGCGTCTGTGTTGGGGCCCATACCAACCTTGTCTAGTCCCGCAGTGTTTCGTCCGCCCCACCGAGGCTAAGAAGGCGGCGGACGAGTCCAAGATGCGGTTCGCCCACATCGATGGAGACCACCTGACACTCCTCAACGTCTACCACGCCTTCAAACAAAGTAAACATGGCCACCACAAACATCTTACTTTGATAGGGTAAAATGAATTAAAGGGACAGATTAGACTCAAATCAACGTTAATCAGATGTTTCAGACCTCAAAAGTGAGTCCACATCCTATGCCATCAGTTGTGTAGACCAACCTTTAATTAATGACAGACTAAAGATAAGCATCACAAATCTGGAATTAACATGGGATATTTGGATCTATAAATTGATAGACTGATACATGGGCTGTGTCTGAAATCTGTCTTGCTTACTTCTTACTAAAACAACATACTGTGTACTTAGTTGTACTACATACTATTTAGAATGTACTGTTTAGTAAAAAACAAATGCAGTAAGCAACAAATGTCCTGAGTATTTGCGTTGATTCCCGCAATTTGTTCATTTGGGTACAGTGTGTCCCCTTATCTCATCAGCTGTTGTCAAACACACGTGAGTGAGTCTGGAAAGATGATTCTCTTCCTCAAAAGTGTTTAGCAAATTCTACTAGAAGAGAAGCCGAAATGAGTATAACAAACATCCTGCATTTAAAGCATACTTGAATTTTTTTACATTTACTATAAAACTTTATTTTCGCATACCTAATATGCTTACTATGTAGAATGCAAGTATGGTTAATCGGACTTGGCTATGGACTTATCTCAACAGAAGATTAACCTTTGAAGACTGATTTCTAAGTTTAATGTCCCTTTAAGTAACTTACTTTGAAACATGATGCTTATTTGACTTGCCATTGCCTGTAGGTTGATCTTTGTTGTCGTTTCTCAGACCACGAGTCTACACAGTGGTGCTACGACAACTTTGTGAACTACCGTTCGCTGATGTCGGCGGACAACGTGCGCTCGCAGCTGTCCCGGATCATGGACCGCTTCAACCTGCCCCGGCGCAGCACCGAATTCACCAGCAGAGACTACTACATCAACATCCGCCGAGCGCTAGTCACAGGCTTTTTCATGCAGGTCAGTCGGTGCACAGCAGGGCATGTTCCATTTCAATTAACTTCGAATTGAAATGGAATTAAGTGAACAAATACGATTTATCTCGCATTGTGTGCATTTTCTTAAATGTTTTTTTTGTTTGCTTAGGTGGCTCATTTGGAGCGCACTGGCCATTATCTCACAGTCAAGGACAACCAGGTGGTCCAGCTACACCCCTCTACCGTCCTGGACCACAAGCCAGAGTGGGTGCTCTACAATGAGTTTGTCCTCACAACCAAGAACTACATTCGCACCTGCTCGGATATCAAACCGGAATGGTACGTTTGTGGTCGTGAAGTATAACTCAGAAATGTCCACACAAATAAAACGATTAGCGAATACACTGTAAATAACAAGGGTTTTGATAAGCGTCAACATCTCTTATGACTTATTCGTAGTTTACAGGTAATGCTTTTATTGGATATTTTGATTATATTCTACGACTTTGCTTTAATTGATTTCGTCTCCCCAGGCTGGTGAAGGTTGCTCCTCAGTACTACGAAATGGGCAACTTCCCACAGTGTGAAGCCAAGAGGCAGTTGGAGCGAATCGTTGCCAAACTCCAGACCAAGGAGTATTCCCAGTACTGATTAACAGCGACTGGAGAGAGGAAGACATCCTTGAAAGAGCTTGGCACAATTCATACTTTAAAAGTTGTATCCTATCTTCAATCTTAATGTTTCTCTCGATTCAAGATATGATTTTTATAACTTTTTTGTTTGTGGTTTTTCTGTCCATTCAATAGCAACGTGTATAACTGTAAGCATTTATGAAATTGATCTCAATGGTGAATATTAGGCTATTCTGATTAGAGATTTTCGAAAAGGAATTAAATTAACATGTTAAGCATGAGCATTCATGTGGATATTGTTATGTTCCTCTAGGAAATTGTGAACCCTGAGAAAGTGTACTTGCCTAGGTTGTCCTTGTTTCTTCAATAAAGGAGCTTCGACTTGAATAAAACCATGAATCTCATGAAAGCTCATGGTCTTTGATTGTCTACTGGTACGGGATTTACTACTAAAAAACATGTTATGGGTCTAATCCTAGAAGTACATAGAATCCCTATTCATTTAGTGACCTGTGGGTCAAGTAGGCCCATGAAGATTTGTCAAAACTTTGATCATGTGTTTATACCACATTAAAAGGTAATACAACTACTTATGTTTTCATCTGATTGTCTGATCTCCTGTTGACTACCGGGGCGGCATATTTCAGTATTCAAACGGTGCACCTGCAATTTGAATGGAAAGCGACGTCTGTTAAACTAAAACGTGTCATGACGTTCAGAGATTGTCATTAGGCACACTACACATATAGCCTGAATTGATGCATCCAGTGCTGTTTGTGCGCTTCTCTGTCTGGGCCACATATCTCCACCTTTAACATTTTAGTGTTCTTGTCGAACCACGATGCAATTTGGAGAGTATACTGCACATGTTGAAGTCAATTTGCTCATGTTCATGCAGCTGACATGCGGTAATGTTAAATAATGGTGCAATTGCCAACAGTGCTAGGCTTGTTTAACTGGTATGGCGTACCCCCACAATTTATTTTGTCAGGACACCGAACCATACCATCTTACTTTCACCCCTGAGTATACCTTACATTTGCATTGCTGAACTTATCAATGACCTTTGAGTCCCAAGCTCGTACATTGATAAAAATGGAAAACAATTGATAAATGTCATGACAACGATGTTCCAGCTTCGGCATGTTTACTTAGTTTAGTCTGCATGTTATACATAACTATGGATGCACACAAGGGACATTGTACTACATCTTCCCCTCTTATGAACAAGAAGTCAACATTCCTAACATTGAAAAATAACTTCAATGCAATTTGAGAACAAGTATTCTTTAACAATGCAACTTCACATCCAGAAACTATATGAAAGCATGAAATTAGTCTGAACTCTTGGATAGGCTCTCTTTTTGCTGGGTATAGGTCCCCCCAACAGTATATTCTATTCACGTAATATAGTATTTTTGGGCGGATCTAAGGATTCTCTCTCCACCCCCCTCTTTGTGTGTTGTCTGTGGCTGGATCTGGAAGTGCTCTGAGGTCTTGTTCCTCTGAGCCTGTGTCCACCACATTGAAGCATGGTGCATCTGCATTCCGCTGTACTGTTGCTGATGTCTTTGATGTTGTAATCCACACACGTTGACCTTCTCACAGCCCGGTGTCTGATTAAAGTGTACAGTTTGTGTTTGTTTCAGCTGTTTGTCCCTCAGGGAATGCCTTCCTGTTAGGCCATTGGGGATTGAGCTGAGCTGGCGAGACAGGCAATGGGGAACACAGCCTCTTGCCCATAAGGAGCTCGACAGGCAACGGCCCATGATGCAGTGGTGTGACCGTGTTCGCTAACAGCCCTGTACGGATCCTTGTTTTTTTCAACAGTCCCTTGACTGTTTTCACAGCCCTCTCAAACTCACAGTTGCTTTGTGCGTGGTATTGGTTATTGGTCACGTGTGAAGTCCTGTTGTGCTGAAAAAGCAGAAAAGGAGCTTGTGGAGACCTGGGAAGCATTATCTTTAACCAGGACCTCAGTGACCACTGGCAAAAATGTACTGTAATCCATTGATAACTCCAGCTGATGTGGTTATGGGTGTCTTTGCTATTTCAATATATCTTGAATAGTAACCTACAACTAGCACATACGTCATTTTTCCAATAAAACATATATGCCGCTACCTTTTTCAATGGCCATGTGTCCCTCATGCACTCTGTCTAGCATTTCCGGTTGTAAAGTTTCTTGGATTACCATACGTTGTACTATCATGAGAAGGTCCATTACAGTGGAAGTCACTTTGATGAATCCAATAGGGCTTCAGCAGCTTTATTAATCCCCCAGAGGGGAAATCTGATTGTACCAGTCAATACTTACATTACCAGTAAATAGACCATAAAAACACAAGGACACACAGACATTAAAAGCAGCACATCATAAATGAATATATTACAAAAACGAAGTGTTTGTGTTCAAAAGTCTCATGGCATATGGTAAGGAGGATCTGCGGAAACTTTTTGTTTTGGCCCTGGGTAAAATAAATCTGTCTGCCATCGCACTGCAATGTTCCAGGCAGGTACGTACTGTGGCTAGTGTTGGCCTCTACACTTCTAAGCTTTTTGAGGATCCATTTATCCAGCAGTTTAGATTAGACAAACTCTAGTTTGTCCTGGTTGGTGCTGATGGTAGATCCACCCCCAGCAGATTACACTGTAAAACAGTCACAACACTATTAAAAAACATTTGGACCATTTTTGAGCAGATGTCAAAGGATCTGAGCTTCCTTAAAAAGAATAGCCTTTGCTGATCCTTTTTAAAACCCATGGAGGCAGTCTGCTGTGTAGCGGGTGAAGAGGAATGATGACAAAAACGTCCCTTGTGGGGCACCTGTGTTAGTGATGATCATGTCTAAGAACGAGTGGTTCTGTAGTCTTTTATTTAACCTTTCTTTAACTAGGCAAGTCAGTTAAGAACAAATTCGTATTTACAATGACGGCCTACCCCAGCCAAACCCTAACTCGGAAGACGCTGGGCCAATTGTGCGCCACCCTATGGGACTCCCAATCATGGCCGGTTGTGATACAGCCTGGAATCGAACCAGGGTCTGTAGTGATGCCTCTAGCACTGAGATGCAGTGCCTTAGACTACTGTAGGTACACTAGAGGTAGACAGTGACTGCATGAAGATAAAGTGCAGGACCCTGCTCAGCTATTCAGCACAGTCCTTGAGCACACGGGGTCTGACTCCATCTGGCACTGCAGCCTTCCTGGCATTTGTCAGTTTTAACTGTTTCCTTACCTGGTCAAGAGTAAATGCAGGACTGCTGCTGTAACCTCTCCATAGACCCTTCTGTCTTTCTGTGGAGAAATCGCAGTTATCAAAGCGTGCAAAGAACTGGTTGAGCTCATTAGCTGGTACCTCCACAGTTCCCTCAGCTGAACGCCCACCATATCCAGTCATGAGCTGCATTCCCTTCCACGCCTCCCAGATGCTGTTGCGAGCAAATTGTTGCTCAATCTTACACTTGAAGTCCCTCTTCCCTGCCCGGATCTATTGTTTTAATTCCTTCTGTAATCCATTTCACCCTGACTATGTCACCCATCAGGAATGCTTGTTTTTTCATATTGAGTGTGTTCATAATGTCTCTTGTAATCCATGGTTTGTTATTGGGGAAGCACTTCACAGCTCTCTGTGGAACAACATTATCCACAAAGAAGTTGATATAGTCAGCAATACTGTTGGATAGAAGGTTTATGTCACCGCCAGAGGCATCAATGAATGTGTTCCACTCAGTACACTCAAAGCATCTCCTCAAAGTTTCACAGCTGTCCTGTGACCATTCCTGTACCATGATGGTTTGGGGCTTCTGGTGCTGGACAAGTGGTCTTTACTTAGGCAGAAGGTGGATCGTATTGATGCAGTTTCTCCTGCCTGGGCAAATCCATCCATTCTGGAAACAGAAGACAAAGGGCTGTGAGACAAGAGCTTAATCCTGGACACATGAAAAGTAGGGTGTATACAGAGGGTACGGGGTAACAGCAGATGAACAGCAGTGGGACTAAGGACTCTAGTGATGGGGAAAGGACCAATGAAATAGGGGGAAAGTGGCAGGGGGTAACAATTCTTTACCGTGATGTTATTGAGTCCCCGGTAGTCGATACATGAACGCAGGGTCTTGTCCTTCTTCTCCACAAAGAAGAACCCTGCACCCGCAGGGGAGGCAGAACAGTGAATGCTTCCGGCAGCCAGAGAGTCCTCATTGTATTCCTCCATGGCCTTGGTCTCAGGACCAGACAGGGAAAATAGCCAGCCTCGAGGCAGTGTGGAGCCCGGGAGGAGGTCAATAGCGCAGTCGTAAGAACGATGCGGAGGAAGAGAGGTAGCACGAGCCTTGCTGAAAACCTCCAGGTTATGGTACTCTTGAGGGAATGGCAAAGAAATCTGAGGCAGTACTTAAACCTGGAGGAGAATGTTCCAGGTGAGGCTGCACCGCCTTAAGGCAATGTGAGTGGTAAAACGGACTCCAACCCAGGATTGAAACCGTGGTCCAGTCAATAACGGGATGTGCTTCTGGAGCTATGAGAATCCCAAAACAACTGGGACGTGGGGAGATTCGATGAGGAGAAGCTGTATGGACTCACTGTGATTTCCTGATACCCGCAAGTGAATGGGAATTGTGCTGTGCGTTCCCCTGCCAATGGAGCGGCCGTCCAGTGCTCTGGCGTCTATGGGAATGGAGAGGAGTTCTGTGGAGATATCTAGCTCGGATACCAGGGTAGCGTCCATAAAACTTTAATCTGCCCCAGAGTCGATGAGCACCCGGAGAGAATTAGACCGGTCACCCCACAGCAGAAGAAAAAGGGAGTACAAGTAATGGGAGTTAGAAAATTCCCAGTCTGGTCCACCAGCGTACTCGTTCCTACTGATGAGCCTGGTCTTTTGACTGGGCAGGTGGCTATGTAATGCCCCGCAGCACCACAATACAGACAACAGTTGGAGCTCAGCCTTCGTGAACGTTCCTTAGGCGATAATCTAGCTCTGCCTAGTTGCATAGGCTCCAGAATAAATGAGTCACCCCTCGCCATTGATTCCCGAGGGAGTTCGGGTGGCTTCAGCTCCTCTCGGATATGCAGACATCGGGGACTTATTTGGGGGTGAGCAGGCAGCAGCGGATGAACGAGTGTGACCGAGATCCGACCTTCTCTCACTCCTGCGGTCCCGTAGACGCCTATCAATCCTAATTGTTAGGGCAATGAGGTGATCGAGGTCCAAAGGTAACTCCCGAGCTGCGAGATCGTCTTTTATCTCCTCCGACAGTCCGTGAAGGAAAGTATCGAATAGGGACTCCGGATTCCAGGCACTCTCGGTGGCCAACTGCGTAGTCTGCCACACTACTGGAGTCTTAACGTAATCCAAGTAGTTTTCAGGCCGCCTCTCTCCCGGGTATAGGAAAATCGAACACCATCCTCCACTCCGTCATGAAAACTTTCAGATGATGACAAATGGCGGATTGTTGCTCCCAAACTGTCGTTGCCCAGGAGAGCGCCCTTCCAGACATTAGCGTAATCAGATACTCTATCTTTGAGCAATCCGAAGGGAACGAAGACAGTTTCTCAGTGCTCAAAGACGAGGGAGCACTGAGAAAGAAATGCCCGGCAGGTTCCAGGATCCCCAGAATATCGCTCAGGAGGAGATAAGTGAGGTCCTCGGAGAGCCGGGTCGGCTGTACCAACCCACCACTGGTAGGGGAGTTACTGAGTGGCTTGGAGGTCTCTGTTGTGGTATGCTGCCTGTGAGATAATCCACGGAATTGTTCCAGTAATGTCTTGAAGCCCTGGTCGTGGCGTTCCACCAGCGAATGGAGCCCTTCCATAAGATTCTGGAGTAGCTCGTTATGTCTTCCAATGGTGGCTCTATGCAGAGAGACAGTTTTGCGGAGCTGGTTTGAGTCTGCTGGGTCAGTCATGGCCAGGTCATACTATAACAACACAGGGCGAGACCCAGATGCCGGCACAGGAGGCAGATGGTTGGAGTCTCTGATATTTAAGGGGCAGGCAAGAGTCAGGTTGAGGACAGGCAAAAGTTCATAAACCATGTCAGAGTTCCAAACGGTACAGGGCGGCAGGCAGGCTCGAGGTCAGGGCAGGCTGAATGGTCAGGCAGGTGGACTTAGTGTCAGGGCAAGCAAGAGGTCAGAACCGGGAGGACTAGAAAAACAGACTAGGACCAGAAGCTCGGAAAAAACACGCTGATTAGCTTGACAAGACAAGAGGAACTGGCAACAGACAAACAGAGAACACAGGAATAAATGCACTGGGAATAATGGGGAAGTTGGGTGACACCTGGAGGCTGGTGGAGACAATCACAAAGACAGGTGAAACAGACCAGGGTGTGACACTTTCAACCATGGTCGACAGTAACCAGCCACACCCACAAAGACATTGTGCTGCTTGCTAACAGCTTTAGGCACATATTTAATTGCTTCTAATCCATCTTTGGAGAGGACGCGAGCCCCAGAAGTAATGTCATGACCCAAATATTTAACGGAGCTTTATGACCTTTTTCTGCCCAAAAAATTAACAATGCCCTAGTGTCCTCATGCCATATCTCCTCTGATTTTGAGCAAACCAACAAATCGTCAACATACTGAACCCTCCCGGAGAAACAAAACCCCCTAGGTTTTGAGATCAACATGTTTCAAGCAGAGCACCATAGTCCATGTGCCCAAGAAAACAAAGGCAACCTGCCCAAGTGACTACAGATCCGTAGCACTCACGTCCATAGCCATGAGGTGCTTTGAAAGGTTGGTCATGGCTCACATCAACACCATTATCCCAGAAACCCTAGGCCCACTGTAATTTGCATACCGCCCAAACAGATCCACAGATGATGCAATCTCTATTGCACTCCACACTGCCCTTTCCCACCTGGACAAAAGGAACGCTTGTGAGAATGCTATTCATTGACTACAGCTCAGCGTTCAACACCATAGTGCCCTCAAAGCTCATCACTTAGCTAAGGATCCTGGGACTAAACACCTCCCTCTGCAACTGGATCCTGGACTTCCTGATGGGCCCCCAAGTGGTGAGGGTAGGTAGCAACACATCTTACACGCTGACCCTCAACACTGGAGCTCCCCAGGGGTGCGTGCTCAGTCCCCTCCTGTACTCCCTGTTCACCCACGACTGCATGGCCAGGCACGACTCCAACACCATCATTAAGTTTGCAGAATACACACAACAGTGTAGTAGAACTGATCACCAACAACGAAGAGACAGCCTATAGGGAGGAAGTCAGAGACCTGGCCGGGTGGTGCCAGAATAACAACCTATCTCTCAACGTAACCAAGACTAAGGAGATGATTGTGGACTACAGGAAAAGGAGCAGTAGTGGAGCAGGTTGAGAGCTTCAAGTTCCTTGGTGTCCACATCAACATCCACATCAACAACAAACTAGAATGGTCTCATCGATGGGGCTGTAGTGGAGCAGGTTGAGAGCTTCAAGTTCCTTGGTGTCCACATCAACAACAAACTAGAATGGTCCAAACACACCAAGACAGTCGTGAAGAGAGCACGACAAAGCCTATTCCCCCTCAGGGGTTTGGCATGGGTCCTGAGATCCTCAAAAGGTTCTACAGCTGTAACATCGAGACTGGTTGCATCACTGCCTGGTACGGCAATTGCTCGGCCTCCGACCGCAAGGCACTACAAAGGGTAGTGCGTACAGCCCAGTACATCACTGGGGCTAAGCTGCCTACCATCCAGGACCTCTACACCAGGCGGTGTCAGAGGAAGGCCCTAAAAATTGTCAAAGACCCCAGCCACCCCAGTCATAGACTGTTCTCTCTACTACCACATGGCAAGCGGTATCGGAGTGTCACAAGTCTTAGATAGGTAATCAAATGGCTACCCAGACTATTTGCATTATGAGAACCCCCCACCCCCCGCAATCCCTCTTTTTATGCTGCTGATATATGTTTATCATATATGCAATGTGATTATAGCTATACACTCATGCACATACTACCTCAATTGGGCTGACCAACCACTGTTCCCACACATTGGCTAACCAGGCTATCTGCATTGTGTCCCACCCACCACACACCAACCCCTCTTTTACACTACTGCTACTCTCTGTTCATCATATATGCATAGTCACTTTAACCATATCTACATGTACATACTACCTCAATCAACCTGACCCTGAATAACCGGTGTCTGTATGTAGCCTCGCTACTTTTATAGCCTCGCTACTGTATATAGCCTATATTTTTTACTGTTGTTTTTATTTCTTTACCTAACTCTTGTTCACCTAATACCTTTTTTGCACTATTGGTTAGAGCCTGTAAGTAAGCATTTCACTGTAAAGGTCTACACCTGTTGTATTCGGCGCACGTGACAAATAAACCTTGATTTGATTTGACATTTCTTTTGCAAAGATTTCCGGTGATTCCACGTAGCTTTGTCGCATCACCGTCCATTTCCATTTAGTCCCAAGAAATGTAAATAAGATCCAGTCCTGTGACTCTTCAGCCACAGGGACGCTAAAGAAAGCATTAGATAAATTAATTACTGATAACAACAACTACTTGGAGGCACCTGGGATAAAATGGTAACATTGTTAGGCACCAGTGGTGCTCTAGCATGTACAGCATTGTTTACTAGTCTAAGGTCTTGCACAAAACGATAATCACCAGATGGTTTCCTATCAGGTAAAATTGGTGTGTTTTTACAAGGCTAATTCGGGGAGGGAACCAGAGCGCCTCTTTCAACTAATGCACTATGAATTAGAATGATACCCTTTTCGGCTTCCTTGCGAAGAGGTTACTGAGCTTTGTAAGATCTGTGGGTGCTTTTTGGAATTACCACAATTACCAATGTCAGTCTTTGATTTAGCCCACAGTTCTTCAGGGATATCTTTTAGCCAATCAATGTGTGAATTATATTGTAATACCACAGACATGGTTTCAACGGGAATTAGTTATTTTCTTGATGTTGTCATTGTAGTAGCCCATTATGGGGAATAGAAAGTTGCTGTAGAAGCTGACCACTGTCATTACCCTTCCCAGGCCACCCAATCAGTTGCTTCCATCACTTTTTTCATCCAAATACCCACATCTTTCCATTGTTTTTCTGGAGCATTTGATAAGCTACAATGGGGAACAGAGCCAGGGACTTCATACAAACTCATCTGAGTATCCATCAACAACACTCCAGCTGCTACAAAGTCTTCTCCTCTGTATACTCCATTCATGGTTATCTCCACTTTCTCTTTCTGTTTTGACCATCTCAAATCAAATCAAATCAAATCAAATTGTATTTGTCACATACACATGGTTAGCAGATGTTAATGCGAGTGTAGCGAAATGCTTGTGCTTCTAGTTCCGACAATGCAGTAATAACCAACAAGTAATCTAGCTAACAATTCCAAAACTACTACCTTATAGACACAAGTGTAAGGGGATAAAGAATATGTACATAAAGATATATGAATGAGTGATGGTACAGAGTGGCATAGGCAAGATACAGTAGATGGTATTGAGTGCAGTATATACATATGAGATGAGTATGTAAACAAAGTGGCATAGTTAAAGTGGCTAGTGATACATGTATTACATAAAGATGCAGTAGATGATATAGAGTACAGTATATACATATACATATGAGATGAATAATGTAGGGTATGTAACATTATATTAGGTAGCATTGTTTAAAGTGGCTAGTGATATATTTGACATTTCCCATCAATTCCCATTATTAAAGTGGCTGGAGTTGAGTCAGTGTGTTGGCAGCAGCCACTCAATGTTAGTGGTGGCTGTTTAACAGTCTGATGGCCTTGAGATAGAAGCTGTTTTTCAGTCTCTCGGTCCCAGCATTGATGCACCTGTACTGACCTCGCCTTCTGGATGATAGCGGGGTGAACAGGCAGTGGCTTGGGTGGTTGTTGTCCTTGATGATCTTTATGGCCTTCCTGTGACATCGGGTGGGGTAGGTGTCCTGGAGGGCAGGTAGTTTGCCCCCGGTGATGCGTTGTGCAGACCTCACTACCCTCTGGAGAGCCTTACGGTTGTGGGCGGAGCAGTTGCCGTACCAGGAGGTGATACAGCCCGACAGGATGCTCTCGATTGTGCATCTGTAGAAGTTTGTGAGTGCTTTAGGTGACAAGCCGAATTTCTTCAGCCTCCTGAGGTTGAAGAGGCGCTGCTGCGCCTTCTTCACGATGCTGTCTGTGTGGGTGGACCAATTCAGTTTGTCTGTGATGTGTACGCCGAGGAACTTAAAACTTGCTACCCTCTCCACTACTGTTCCATCGATGTGGATAGGGGGGTGTTCCCTCTGCTGTTTCCTGAAGTCCACAATCATCTCCTTAGTTTTGTTGACGTTGAGTGTGAGGTTATTTTCCTGACACCACACTCCGAGGGACCTCACCTCCTCCCTGTAGGCCGTCTCGTCATTGTTGGTAATCAAGCCTACCACTGTTGTGTCGTCCGCAAACTTGATGATTGAGTTGGAGGCGTGCGTGGCCACGCAGTCGTGGGTGAACAGGGAGTACAGGAGAGGGCTCAGAACGCACCCTTGTGGGGCCCCAGTGTTGAGGATCAGCGGGGTGGAAATGTTGTTGCCTACCCTCACCACCTGGGGGCCGGCCCGTCAGGAAGTCCAGTACCCAGTTGCACAGGGCGGGGTCAAGACCCAAGGTCTCGAGCTTGATGACGAGCTTGGAGGGCACTATGGTGTTAAATGCCGAGCTGTAGTCGATGAACAGCATTCTCACAGGTATTCCTCTTGTCCAGATGGGTTAGGGCAGTGTGCAGTGTGGTTGAGATTGCATCGTCTGTGGACCTATTTGGGCGGTAAGCAAATTGGAGTGGGTCTAGTGTGTCAGGTAGGGTGGAGGTGATATGGTCCTTGACTAGTCTCTCAAAGCACTTCATGATGACAGAAGTGAGTGCTACGGGGCGGTAGTCGTTTAGCTCAGTTACCTTAGCTTTCTTGGGAACAGGAACAATAGTGGCCCTCTTGAAGCATGTGGGAACAACAGACTGGGATAGGAATTGATTGAATATGTCCGTAAACACACCAGCCAGCTGGTCTGCGCATGCTCTGAGGGCGCGGCTGGGGATGCCGTCTGGGCCTGCAGCCTTGTGAGGGTTGACACGTTTAAATGTTTTCCTCACGTCGGCTGCAGTGAAGGAGAGTCCGCATGTTTTAGTTGTGGGCCGTGTCAGTGGCACTGTATTGTCCTCAAAGCGGGCAAAAAAGTTATTTAGTCTGCCTGGGAGCAAGACATCCTGGTCCGTGACTGGGCTGGTTTTCTTTTTGTAATCCGTGATTGACTGTAGACCCTGCCACATACCTCTTGTGTCTGAGCCGTTGAATTGAGATTCTACTTTGTCTCTATACTGACGCTTAGCTTGTTTGATTGCCTTGCGGAGGGAATAGTTACACTGTTTGTATTCGGTCATGTTTCCGGTCACCTTGCCCTGATTAAAAGCAGTGGTTCGGGCTTTCAGTTTCACGCGAATGCTGCCATCAATCCACGGTTTCTGGTTTGGGAATGTTTTAATCGTTGCTATGGGAACGACATCTTCAACGCACGCTCTAATGAACTCGCACTCAGAATCAGCGTATTCGTCAATGTTGTTGTCTGACACAATACGAAACATATCCCAGTCCACGTGATGGAAGCAGTCTTGGAGTGTGGAATCAGATTGGTCGGACCAGCGTTGAACAGACCTCAGCGGGGGAGCTTCTTGTTTTAGTTTCTGTCTGTAGGCAGGGATCAACAAAATGGAGTCGTGGTCAGCTTTTCTGATAGGAGGGCGGGGCAGGGCCTTATATGCGTCGCGGAAGTTAGAATAGCAGTGATCCAAGGTTTTTCCAGCCCTGGTTGCGCAATCGATATGCTGATCAAATTTAGGGAGTCTTGTTTTCAGATTAGCCTTGTTAAAATCCCCAGCTACAATGAATGCAGCCTCCGGATAAACGGATTCCAGTTTGCAAAGAGTCAAATAATAATTCGTTCAGAGCCATCGATGTGTCTGCTTGGGGGGGAATATATACGGCTGTGATTATAATCGAAGAGAATTCCCTTGGTAGATAATGCGGTCGACATTTGATTGTGAGGAATTCTAAATCAGGTGAACAGAAGGACTTGAGTACCTGTATGTTGTTATGATCACACCACGTCACGTTAACCATGAAGCATACGCCCCCGCCCCTCTTCTTACCAGAAAGATGTTTGTTTCTGTCTGCGCGATGCGTGGAGAAACCAGCTGGCTGCACCGACTCCGATGGCGTCTCTCCAGTGAGCCATGTTTCCGTGAAGCAAAGAACGTTACAGTCTCTGATGTCCCTCTGGAATGCTACCCTTGCTCAGATTTCATCAACCTTGTTGTCAAGAGACTGGACATTGGCGAGAAGAATGCTAGGGAGTGGTGCACGATGTGCCCGTCTCCGGAGTCTGACCAGAAGACCGCTCCGTTTCCCCCTTTTACGAAGTCGTTTTTTTGGGTCGCCGGCTGGGATCCATTCCGTTGTCCTGGGTGAAAGGCAGAACACAGGATCCGCTTCGCGAAAGTCATATTCTTGGTCGTACTGATGGTGAGTTGACGCTGCTCTTATGTTCAGTAGTTCTTCTCGACTGTATGTAATGAAACCTAAGATGACCTGGGGTACCAATGTAAGAAATAACACGTAAAAAAACTAAAAACTGCATAGTTTCCTAGGAACGCGAAGCGAGGCGGCCATCTCTGTCGGCGCCGGAAGTAGATATCTCTTTTGGTATTCAGTGTCATCTTCGCATGATGGAAAAGCAGCAGTACAATGTAGGTATTCAGACACTTCCCAGTTACCACGCAACGGGGAAGAGAGGGATTGCTTTCTCAGATGTCCCTCAACATGGTGATCATTCAGGTGCCAAGCATAGTAACAGTTCATCAGGTATGGGAAGATTCCATTTTCTCTCGATCCCAATGACAATCCTTCTTCAGTACAGGCAACAGATAAATTCATTTTACACATCAAATCTCTTCCTAATAAATTTACTTGGCAGGTGGAGGAGTACAGGAATCGGTGTCTCCATTTGCCCTCTCCCCACGTCCAGAGGAGAAGTCTAACATTCTTCAAATGTAATTCCAGACGCTCCCAATATGTGCATAGTTTTTTTGAGGGGGAGACAGACAGGGCAGACATTTTCAACACTTAGACCGCTGCCCCCTCAGCCCCCTCATCCACCTCCTCTTCCAAATGGGTTGTTCACCTGCACGCCCACAGGTAGGGACGGCCACTCTCCTTGTCCTTCTCCTACTGGGCAGTGTGTTGTAAGATGCCCTACCTTCCCACAGTTGTAGCAGCTCCAGTCTCTACCTTCGTCAGCTCCAGGGCCCACTTCAGGGCAATGTCTTGAAAAATGCCCTAACTTCCCACCGTTGTAGCACTTCCAGTCTCGCCCCGTCAGCTCCAGCAGGGGCCCCTCGAGCTCTACCTCACCTTTACGTCCTTGGTTGCCACCATTGTCCCAATGTCCTCTTCCTCCTCCAGAGTAGTACATCAGCTGTGCCTTCTTCAGTGTCTTTCCATCCTTCGTTTCATTTTCCTTCAACTGTGGGTGATATAAGGCTTTACGTCAGATAGTGGTTTCATTTCATGTTGTAGTTACAGCTGTCTTCAGATCTTGTCTCAGGCCTGTCTCTAAGCTGCTGTATGAGTCTTGGTCAGGCATCAGACCTGAGTGTTGGAGGAAGATTGTCTCCATTCATTCCATGTAGTCACTCAATTTCCCATCAGTTCCCTGTTTGGTGGAATGGATTTTCTGCCAGTCTGTGTGTTTGGGTAAAGCAGCCTTTATAGCAGTAAAAACTGCATCCAGCTGGTCACCACGATCATCAACGGGTACATTGCGGTCCCACATGTGTTTATAGTCCCCCCCATTTAAATTTCAAGCAGTGGCGATACACTTCTATTTCTCTGGTGGTGGGGTTGTACATGGAGATGATTGCTTTTACCTCTTCCTCAAACCTCACAGCATCCTTTGCTGGGTCATTGACATTGCCCACTATTGCTTTTCTTTCGTCAACATCCCACGTTTTCTCCATTTCCAATATCCCACCTCCATTGGTGTCAGGTTAGCGTATTATTGGAAACACTCTCTCAAGCTTCTTTTTGGAGGTTTTCTTTCTGTCATTCTGCTGGTCTTTTCTGCTTTGTCCTTCATTGCTGTCCTCACTGCTGCTCCTTTTATCTTCATCTTGGCTACTTTCTTCTTCATTCCTCCTGCTTGCACTCCTTAATTTGCTTCTTATTTCTCCACTTTACTTTTTTTTCTTACATTTCTCCAGTTCTTTCCTGAGCTCTTATAGCTCCTCTTCTTCACTCTCCCTGTCCTCTGCTTTTCTCTGCTCGTTCGCTCTGGTCCTTGTTTTTTGCTGTTACCTTTCTGTCTTCAGCTCCAGCACCCACAGCACCTTCAACAGCTCCTAATCCCATGGCTCCTCCACGTGGCACAGGCCCAACCCCCGCTTTCTTCTCTGGTTCCACTTGCTTTACCATCAGTCCTCTTATAGCTTTCTATTTAGCATTTTCTGCTTCTCGCTCCCACTTTCTGAAATCATCCCACTTCACTTTAACCTTCTTGTGTGCTTTTTCAAGTTGGCCTCTCACAGACTCCAGTCTTTCTGTGCTCAGTGTCCCATCAACAGGGAAATGACCATCTATTAATTTTGTCCAGCCCTCTGTTTGGTTCAGTACCCCCCGACAAATATTTTTTCTCCATTACACTACACGGCCCTTTTGGTTCCCAGCACTGATCCTCCATCTTACTCTTACTATTTCCCTTTCCCATACTCAAACCCTTTGTTGAACTCTTCAGAAAAATAATTCTGCTTAACACGTCATCCCACATTCCAAAACACATTCCCAAACACAGTAATCTCCCGTATCACTCGTCGTTACCTCCTATGCATACATATGCATCTTCTGCGGTACCTCTAGTCTCCATAGTTGCCATAGTCTCTACAGTTTCCATAGTCCCTGAGCATCTATAGTCCCAATAGCATCCAGAGTCCCTATAGGTATAGCATCTATGGTCCCTACAGCATATATAGTCCTTCAGCTTCTACAGTCCCTCAGCATCCATAGTATCAATCATTTATATAGTCATAAATGCTATGGTCTCTATAGACTCTATAGTCTTGCTGATTCTCATATATATAGAATAGCACCTTGTCCACCTTATGCTATTCTCAGTGGTTCCCCGACCACATAGACACTTTTCATAAATGCCTAAAATAACACTTTTTGCTATTATCAGCGGTTCTCAGACATGTAGACACTTCTCATATAAATTTCCACAAACAATTATCAGTGGGGCCTCTCCTGCCCTCACTCTAACCTTCTCTTAAGACTAGTTCTAGCCTTATTCTAAAACTAGTGATACCCTTCTTCTACATCTTTTGTTAAATTCTATTGGTCTTATCATTTTTATTTTATTTTAATGCAATTAATTTAAATTGAATTACTGAATTTCAGTAGATGTGTCCCTCAGAGGTTAGCGGATCAGGTATCGTCCTCCGGGCAGCTCACAGTAAAAGTCTGGTCTGGGCGGGTCCTTGTCGTCTTCGGTCAGACAGGAATTTCCCTTGCACGCCTTCTCATGGAATGCATCACTGGTGTTCCCTCGCAGACCTTCACTGGGATGCTCCACAAGTAGAATCACTGATCAAGTTCGAACACCAGATTGTGGTGGAAGTTCAACACCAGGGACACCTGAAACCATTCTTGAAATGAATCACTCTTATTATCAGCAAGCTGGAGAGGTTACAACAAACTCTGCACACCGTACAGGTCTATCAGAAACTCTGCTGGAGTGGTCCCATCAGTTGTCTTATATACATACGGCTATACACAGACAAGATATATGGGGCGACGCACAATTGGCATAGCGTCGGATTGGCCGGTAGGAATATCCTTGTCTCATCATGCACCATCGACTCCTGTGGCGGGCCGGGCGCAGTACACGCTAACCAAGGTTGCAAGATGCACGGTGTTTCCTCCGATACATTGGTGCGGCTGGCTTCCGGGTTGGATGCGCGCTGTGTTAAGAAGCAGTGTGGCTTGGTTGGGTTGTGTATCGGAGGACGCATGATTTCAACCTTCGTCTCTCCCGAGCCCGTACAGGAGTTGTAGCGATGAGACAAGATAGTAGCTACTAACAATTTGATATCACGAAATTGGGGAGAAAAAAGGGGGGTAAAAATTCAAAACAAAAAAACACACAAAAAAGTACCATTGATTTGATACATAAACATAACATTTCCTTCACAGAGGTCTTCCAATGCCTTGCAAAGAACGACACCTATTGGTAGATGGCAAACAACAATTCAAGCAGACATTGAATATCCCTTTGAACATGGTGAATTTATTAATTACAATTTGTAATTAATAAAACAGTCACAAACATACAGGTCTTCCTAACTCAGTTGCCATACAGGAAGGAAACTTCTCAGGGATTTCAATATTTAAAAAAAATATGTTTCACCTTTATTTAACCAGGTAGGCTAGTTGAGAACAAGTTCTCATTTACAACTGCGACCTGGCCTGTCACGCCCTGACCGTAGAGAGCCTTTTAATGGTCTCTATTTGGTTTGGTCAGGGTGTGATTTGGGGTGGGCATTCTATGTTCATTTTTCTATGTTTTGTATTTCTTTGTTTTGGCCGGGTATGGTTCTCAATCAGGGACAGCTGTCTATCGTTGTCTCTGATTGGGAACCATACTTAGGCAGCCCTTTTTCCCATCTGTCTTTGTGGGTAGTTGTCTTTGTTTGTGGTACTATAGCATTGAGCTTCACAGTCATTTCTGTATGTTTATTGTTTTGTTGGCGACATTTACTATAAAAGTATGTATGCTCACCACGCTGCGCCTTGGTCCTGTTCCTCGGTCCTGGTCCTTGGTCCTGTGCCTTGGTCCTGTTCACAGCCAGTGTATCCGGTGCCTCGACCAAGGAAGAAGCCTCCTGTATGTCTCCCCAGCCTGTTGAGTCCTGTGCCTGCTCCCAGAGCCAGGCCTCCTGTGTGTCTCTCCACTCCTCCAGAGACGGCCTCCAGCCCGGAGCCTCCAGAGACGGCCTCCAGTCTGGGTCCGCAACGAGGGCGCGATGAGACCCCCAGTCCGGGTTCGGCGACAAGCGTCCCCAGTCCGGGGTTGGCAATGAGGGTCCCCACACCAGAGGTGCCACCAAAGTGGGGTGAGCCAGTGGTGGAGCGGGGTCTGCGTCCCGCACCTGAGCCACCACCGCGGATGGATGCCCACCCAGACCCTCCCCTATAGGTTCAGGTTTTGCGGTCCGCACCTTTGGGGGGGGGGGGGTACTGTCACGCCCTGACCGTAGAGAGCCTTTTAATGTCTCTATTTGGTTTGGTCAGGGTGTGATTTGGGGTGGGAATTCTATGTACATTTTTCTATGTTTTGTATTTCTTTGTTTTGGCCGGGTATGGTTCTCAATCAGGGACAGTTGTCTATCCTTTTTTCCACCTGTCTTTGTGGGTAGATGTCTATAGCCTTGAGCTTCACGGTCGTTTCTGTATGTTTATTGATTTGTTGGCGACATCTACTAATTAAAGTATGTACGCTCACCACGCTGCGCCTTGGTCCTGTTCCTTTGACGGCCGTGACATGGCCAAGATAAAGCAAAGCAGTGCGACACAAACAACAACACAGAGTTACGCATGGAATAAACAAACATACAGTAGAAAAAGTCTATATACAGTGTGTGCAAATGAGGTACGATAAGGGAGCTAAGGCAATAAATAGGCCATGGTGGAGGAATAATTACAATATAGCAATTAAACACTGGAGTGATAGATGTGCAGAAGATGAGTGTGCAAGTAAAGATACTGGGGTGCAAAGGAGCAAATAAATCAAATACATAACAGTATGGGGATGAGGTAGTAGCTCTGACAGCTGGTGCTGGCAGCAGAGAACTGGAAGGAAAGGCGGCCAAAGGAGGAATTGGCTTTGGGGGTGACCAGTGAAATATACCTGCTGGAGCGCATGCTACGGGTAGGTGCTGCTATGGTGAGCTGAGATAAGGCGGGGCTTTACCGAGCAAAGACTTATAGATGACCTGAAGCCAGTGGGTTTGGCGACAAATTGAAGCGAGGGCCAGCCTACGAGAACATACAGGTCAAAGTGGTGGGTGG